>NC_140926.1:20688734-20750736 GCF_045865225.1 Trachurus japonicus | reverse complement strand
GTGTTTGAACAATTATAGATAACTTTGAACAACAGGTTCACACATGTTTTCGTGCTTTATATAAGCTACACCATGCGTATATACAGTTAGCATGATGCCAGCTCAAACCAGCTGGGGAATCCTTTTTTCTCAAAAATGCTGGGTCTTGGGGTTAATTTTGTGCCAAAGGGCCGGGGTTAGTTGTTGTGCCAGTGGCAGTGCTATTGTCTGTGTATAGGAGAAAACATGGCAGTGGGGCACGGATTTGCTTGAAACAAAATTACGTAACATGTGTGATGAGGGACCGCCCCTGAACACACCGGCCCCGGTCTGGTTGTGCTCGTAGCTCTGGTGGATTGAACAAAACATTTGCGTTTCTTTGCGCCACAGCCCCCTGAGGTGGCTCAGACCTCCGCGACTGCCGGGGGACACGCGAGGGCCCGGTCATCGCCGCTTCTGGCTTTAATTTTGTATTGAATGTCTTGCTGTTTTATAGCATTATTATTTGTGTGTGAGATTTAAAATGATCTGTTTTTACTTATCCAATTAACAATGGCACAAATTTACCCCAGTGTTTTTTCTCTAATGGCCACAACTTACCCTGCCACCGGGGGCAAGTAAGTGCCACAAAACCACTTTTTTTCCCCCAAAGCTATATTTCTGAAACAGTTTATTTAAGATTCAAAGTGATTGTTCCCAGTGATGCACAACATCCTAAACTATATGTAGGCCTACATATTTTAGTTGGGGGCATTATTATAATCCCCTTACTTTAAAGGCAATTTAAGTAAAAATTGGGCACTACTTACCCCTCTCTCCCCTACTATATTTAAATTATTTTTGATTGCTTATAATTTCCCTCTTACATACTACACTCTATACAGCAAATCAAGCAGCAGCTAGTGACACGATGTTGTGACATTTCAGTGGGCAGCTACTTGGATATTTTTCCCCAATTTAAAAACATTAACCTTAGAAACTGGCGCAAAATTAGTTGTTCAATATATAACACGGTGGCACTAGCTGGCCCGTATAAACGTAGTCTACACAAAACACTACTGATCATATTAAACTACGCAACACGCTTCACTCCCCGCTCCCTGGCTACCCACAGGACGGGATTCGGTGGCAGGTGGTCCAATTCCGACTTCCGGAGTTTTGATGGCTAGCAAAGCTGTAACAAGCACGCGCCACCAGTGCCACGACCAACATGCCTCAGCAGCTGCACACACACAGCATCTCCCCATCTCTCTCTCTCTCTCTCCCCCGCCGCGCCTCCTCGTCCCCACCACCTGACACAGGTGTGTCTGATTACCCCTCAGCACAGGTGAACATTATCAGTCATTAATTACCCCTCTCGTGGACACACAACACTCGCTCAGTCACTCACCTGTTATGACGCACTAAGCAGATGCAGATGGTGCAGCAGTGAGAGCAGAGAGGGACTTTCCGCGTTTCATCTGCTTCCTATTAGTTAGAATCACGTGTTGTCACTTGGTTTAGTGTAAAAAAAACAAAAAAAAAACAGTCACTGTGTTCTTCAGCATGAAAACATTGCTTTGCTTTGCATGGGTCAGAAAAGGTGGAGTTTAGCGACAGTTAAAGCAGAAGTAGCTAAGTGATATATTTGTGTTAAAGCAGAAGTAAGTGATAGCTATATTTGTGTTAAAGCAAGTGGTCCGGTCGTTTTCGCTAATGCTGTGTTCCAGGCAGGCTTTTGAAATCGTAAATTACAGCTTCAAGTCACAACTTACGACTTTGTAGCGTTTCAGGCAACCCACTCGTGTTTTTCCGACCTGTTTTACCGGTGAAAGTCACTATAACGGCCACTCGTAACTTCCGACGGTGAAAACTTTCGTACCCAGATCGAACTGGTACCACTTCACGGGCGGAAAAATACGAGTTTCCTTGAACGCACCATAACAGTCCTCGTCCCTACGTCGCCACATTCACGGCGTCCCTTGGCTGCACACCAGTGTTGCCAGGTGTACGATAATTATCGTATTTGTACGATAATTTGGCCCTCTGTACGATGTACGATCAATAATCCCAAAAAGGGCCAAATGTACGATAATTTCACCATTTCGTGAATGTGTGGTTGTAATCAGCCTGCCGCAACTATCTGCCGGATTTTTTTTGTAGAACCACTGAAGGGCATCTGTTCCCATGTGAGCCAATCACGAGTAGACGTTCATGCGTTTTTCTCTTGTTTGACTCAGAAAAACGAGCTATGATTGGCTGAATGGTCAGCTGCGCCCGCCCCATGAGTCGTTCAGTCTGGCGGGTCCAGAAAGCGAGCGGAATTCTAAAAAACAGAAGAATGCAGGGAAAATGAAATGAGAGCCCCTGAAGGAGACAGTAAGGCCCTTGCACACTGAGTTGTTGTTGTTTTTTTTGTCCGAAACCGCCGCACGTTTATTCGACATCATGTCATGTTGAAATTTCGCTCGTCCATCCGTCCATCCGTCCGTCCGTGTGTGTGTGTGTGTGTGTGTGTGCGCGCGCGCGCCTGTCAGCCGCTGTTAAGGATCAAATTGGTTGTCGTCTTTTTAATGTGTGGCTTCTCACATTTACCACCAGTAAAATAAACTGGGGGGGGGGGGGGGGGTGCTGATGTGGTGCCGTAAATCCATTCCGTACTGACGTTACAAAGCCTTGAGTGCCCGTAGGAATCTATTATACACTACAGTGACTATAGTGCATCAGCATATTTGACTATAGTGCATCAATAGGCTTGTGTTTGGTTATAAAAGGTGTACGATAATTTCCCTCAAAATACGATAATTTTATGCCTCTGGTATGATAATCCTACATTTCCCACCTGGCAACGCTGCTGCACACACAGCCCTGCATGCCGTTCTCTCTCCTCATTGGATAAAAACTGTAGGATACGATAAATGTTTTCTCCTCGGCTCAGAGCAGAGCAGAGGGACTGAGAGACCCGTGTTTCAGACCAAACACTCTATGTAAGTGATTGCTGTCGGAAGATATAACTATTTAAGACTAAATAAGACTACTTCATCACTACTACAGACTTACTTCTGCTTTAATATAAGTCTTAAATAGTTATATCTTCCGACAGCAATCACTTACATAGAGTGTTTGGACTGAAACACGGGTCTGTCAGTCCCTCTGCTCTGCTCTGCTCTGAGCCGAGGAGAAAACATTTATCGTATCCTACAGTTTTTATCCAATGAGGAGAGAGAACGGCGGTGTGTGCAGCCAAGGGACGCCGTGAATGTGGCGACGTAGGGACGAGGACTGTTATGGTGCGTTCAAGGAAACTCGTATTTTTCCGACCGTGAAGTCGTACCAGTTCGATCTGGTACGAGTTCACCGGTCGGAAGTTACGAGTGGCCGTTATAGTGACTTTCACCGGTAAAACAGGTCGGAAAAACACGAGTGGGTTGCCTGGAACGCTACAAAGTCGTAAGTTGTGACTTGAAGCTGTAATTTACGGTTTCAAAAGCCTGCCTGGAACGCAGCATTAGCGAAAACGACCGGACCACTTACTTCTGCTTTAAGTTTACCGGCAAATAACTGTTCTCCTGCACGGCAATTTGAGATCTAAATATCTGCCGAGTCTGATAGAAAAAGCACATGGACTACTACTGTATAACTGTTTTTTTTGGTTGTTTGTTTGTTTTTCATGTTATTTTCCTGACGGTCTGATGTGCCATCTGCTGGCAAGACACTGAAAACACAGCTCATCTGTTGTTAGGACACAATCAAAAGCACTTGAGAAAAAAAATCCATACAATTATTAAATGGAAATAATCTTTATTTTTCTAAAGATAAATAAGTTAACTGGTTATGAGATATAGAGGGCCACAGGGCCGGTAGTATTTATTGAAACGGACCTCCTTCCCCCCTGGCCTGGGCCAGTAGCCACGTTACTGTGGGCCAGTGACAGCCATGTTCCCACAAAGGTAGCTACCGACCGATTTTCAGCTTTTTGCTCCATGTTAGTTCTCTGGTGAATCAGCCCAATTGCTCAGCGGCCAAATGGGAAAACTCTTGGTGTCCATGATGGCCACTCTGCCCCTGAATGAACATCGGACACGTTTACTCCTCCCCACATAGAGGCATCATTTAGGGGGCTGGATTCATAGGCTGAAGTTCACTGTAAAAAAAAAATGAAATCACTTTCAGCATCAGATAGAAGGTAAAACTATCCATTTTTTAAAAGCAGCATTTTACATTTTCTTTACAATTAGAGATGCTTATAGGCTAGAGTCTAAAAAAATCATACAATAAACAAAAAGGAAATCAATTAATAGTGTAACCAAACTGTTATTTTACCTATTCCTGCAGCAACAACAACTGCAATCACCCCTGCTATAATGCCCCCAACACTGGTTGAATTGTCTGAAACAGAAAAAGGATCAGTTAGTGAATTAGTCCACATGATGGTGTTTTTGTTGTTTTGATTGTTGCAGGGCCCGATATGACAGATAACTGCAGTTTCTCACTTGATGGTCCCTGTGGACTGTCCTCTATCCTGAGGACAGTGTTGGTTATCAGCGTCTCCTCAGCATCTCTCAGTTCACAGGTGTATGTTCCCTCATGATGTGAAGTTAAATTCTGTAGCATGAGGCTGCCTGACTCTGACACACCCTTCACCTGCTGCCTCCACTCCTCTGAGACTGTGTAGAGGACGTCAGCTCTGGTCTGAGTCACGATCATCTGACTGTGGTTGAATCTCCATATGAGGCCAGAGAAGTTGGTGTTTGAGGTGGAGCAGGGGATTTTTGCTTCATGGTGGGACCCACTGACAGACGCTATATATCATTTAAAACAGAAACACACAATCATCCTTCCATCCATACCACTTATCAATGCAGGATCGCTATGGGGCTGGAGCTAATCCCAGCTGATATAGAGCGAGGGTGGGGTGCACGTTGCCAGTAATGGCATGCAAAGGTTTGGGCACCCCTTGTCAAATTTTTGATTTACTGAATGCATCCTGTTTTCCCTATCTGTTTCTAACAATAACTAGCGAGTGTTGACAGGCATTATGGCCTCTATACACTGTGTGACTTCTAATGTGAACAGTTGAACAAGTGGAAGATTAAATTATCTCCAAAAGGCATGAAGTTAAACATGAAACACTATTTTACAGTATTTTAAGCAATGTCAGAGCATTATTTTTGTTGAGTGAAAAAGGGAAAACAATGCCCTGCAAAAGAATGGGAAACCCAGAAGACTTGAGCTCTCAGATAACTTTGACCAAGTTATCAGACAAGATATTTACTGTTTGCACACTGTGATAGTTGCCAGCGGGAGGGGGCAAATGCAAATCCATTTACCATTACCTGGTGTAAACACAGTGACTCTCCTCCAGTTACTGCGAGTGCTGATGTTGCAGCTGTAGATCAGATCAGTATCTGAACGTATCAGAGAACCACTGATGTTGTAGAGCAGCTGCTCAGTCTCCTGGACTTTAGTTTGGTTCTTGAAGGCCACATTGGATGGAGGACTGGTGGACCAGGTGAGTTCAGGCTCAGGGTAGATCCCCTCTGAGCTGCAGGTGATGTTGTCTCCAACCTGCTGGAGGTCGACTTTAACCACTGGAGCTGAAACGATTAGATTTGTATACAATGTCATATTTTCTCTTAATTGCATTGCATTGCAAAGAACAATCATAAATACATTTACTGTGTGTTTCTCGTACCGTCCACTTTCAGGTTGATGAATGACTCCTTGTTTCCTCTGATGGTGCTGGTGAAGCACTTGTATCTCCCCTGGTCCTGAACCTTCACCCCTGTCAGCTGCAGTGAGGCGTTTCCTCTGGAGATCTGGTCCTGGAACAGTGATGTTCTGCCTTTGAAGCTCTGAACCTGGAGTCCCAGCTGGTCTTGGTTGTGGTAGTAGGAGTGGACATAAAGGTCTCCTTCTGTCCCCTGAGTCCAGTGGACGACCACATCAGCGCCGGCCTGGAAGCTGCACGGTAAGATGCAGCTCTCCATGAAAACACAGGACACCTCAGAGTCTGTAACACAGGAGGTTCAGAGCTTGTTCATGAGAAACTCTAATCAAAAAACAAAGATTTAGTTGTTGTTTATCCCACTAATTATACGGCACATTTGGCATTTAGGAAACTTAACTAAAACAAATCTATCTCTAATCAATAACACTGAGAATAAACCTGACAGAATGAGACATTTGTGTCCAACTGAGTATTAATTAAGCTACTGAAACTCTGTTATACCTCAGGGAAGAAGATATCTACTCTCACTATAAAACAAGCTGTTTAATCGTGTGTTTCATTCTGAAGTGGATTAAAACATTCATAAGTAAAACAGCCCGATGAAAAGAGAATTGACTGTCTGTTTTATGCTGCTGGTGAAGAATATTCTTTCACCACCATGTACCACACAGAAACAAGAAATGTAACTGTTACATTTATACATGTTTTATATCCTGACTGGAATAACATCGAACAGGCAGTGAACGCCTCACTTACCTCCTTTGGAAAGAGTTGACATCCATAAGAAGGTTGTGACCAAACACAGGGTGACCTCACCGCCCATCATCGTCCTGTTAAACTTCAGGAAACAAAGGTGAAATATGAAAATGGAGACACTGGACATTGGAGACGTGTTCACCAACAGTCACAAATCACCACCAACAATGAGAACATTTACTCAAACACACTTGTATCTAGGCTATTAATACTGATGTATCATCATCTATTAAACCACTCAGCTCAATTTTAATTTTAATTTCAATTACTCACCTATCATAGAGGCGAAGCAGATCCAGAGGTTGACTTCCCGGATTTGATTCTGTTCCTGGGAGACTGCAGGGACAAACATTACATGTCCAAACCTGTTTGCATATCTCAACATGAAGTTGTTCAAGCTGCAGATTGATATCAGTGTTTCACTGGCAATAACTCATCCAAAGTTTTGTAGAAAACCAAAGACAAAAAAAAAAAAAAAAAAAGAGAAAAAGGAATGCAACTATTCATTCTAATGACAATAAACTAAACCTCTGCATTAATAAACATCCTGTGTAACTTGTTTTAGAGACTAAAATAGCATTGCATACCTGAGGAAAGGAAGGGGCTTTAAGGTAGGCTAAATGAACTACAAATTAAAGAGCGGCCCTTTTTTCATAATTTGTTTTTTTCTATCTTGTAATTATCTTCCATGGGATTTACATGAAGATGTATTATGTGTTGTTACTGTAACAAATGGGCAGTGCAGAATGGACACAGTGACAGAAAAGGTTCATACAGGTTTTTCATTCAGTCATGTGTGACTGACAGACTGATGAGGTTACAGCGCCCTCTGCTGGTTGGAGACTGAAAACACTGCTCATCTGATGTCTGTAAAATCAAAACATTTGAGAAAAATATCCAATTTAATGAGCTGAAGTCGTCACTCCTTTAACCTAGTCCAGGGTACTTTTATTATGCAGATATGTACATGTAAAATATCAAACACACAGTGAAGTACAAGAGCTTCCTGTCCCATTTAATACAAACAGAACAAAAGAAGAGCATTTTTAGGTTTTCGGTAAAGAGGGCAAAACAACAACAACAAAAGGTTAACTGAACTGCCTGTTCAGTACAAAAACACCACACAGACTTCACAGTCCACCAAGCACCTCTGCACAACATCTGTAGCTGCAGCAGGTGTTACCAGGTTCACACAGCAGCCTTAAATTTGATGATTTTAGTCTTAGTCATGAGTGAACTGACCTGGCAACCCCACAATGAAACATAGATGTTGGAGATACAGACAGAAACATGTAACTGCTCCCAAAATGACCTAATACACCACACAGTATGAAGTAAATGTCTGAAAAGTGGAATGAGATTTTTTTCTTCTTTAAACACTGTTAAAAACGATCTCTAACAAACAAGCTCTAAACAGTGGCAGAAACTCTCCAATTTCTCAGAGTCATTGCTACTTTAAATGATCCAAAGCTGCATTTCTGCTGTTTCAGTTTGTGGAGTTAAAACTGAAAAGTGTTTTCTGAAATGTGGCTCTGATGTTGCAAATGGTTGATCACTAAATGTCAGACTGGTCCGTCAAACACCCTGAAAACCTCTCTTCAATTCAGCAATCACTTATATAGAGTGTTTGGTCTGAAACACAGGTCTGTCAGTCACTCTGCTCTGCTGTAAGCTGAGGAGAAAACTTTCCTTGTATCCTACAACCTTTATCCAATGAGGAGAGAGAACGGCATGAAGGGCTGTGTGTGCAGCCAAGGGATGTGCGTGAATGTGGTGACGTAGGGATGAGGACCAATAGATCCATGACGAGGGCGGGGGCTGCTAACTCCATCGGCTGACAAGAAGTTAGCCAAAACGACCGGATCGCTTACTTCTGCTTTAAGAAAATAAATATCTGAAAAAACAAGCTATGTGTATGTATGAATATTTCTGAATTCTGATTGGTCAGCAGATTACCTAGACATCATATTTTACCCCCCTTTAAACAAGCAGAGGATATATAGATATAGATAAAAACAGAGCACCTGAGGTCTGTCACATAAATCATCAAAACCCCCAAGGAGTGTAGCAGCATTTTAATGTTTTCTTCAGCCTTCATCACTATTTGTTAGCACCATAGTAGAACAAAAGATGATTAATAACCTGACAGACAGCTTGAATCCAAACTGGCTATTAATGTACTTTATATGACTTATGTTTGTAACAGAGCTGCCTCTCTTCCTGTTCATCTGTCTGTGTTATTTTATTCGTCCTTCTTTCTTCACTGTTCAGTCTGAGTGAATTATCAGGACATGTGATAGAGCAGAAACATGTTGTTCTTCTTGAGCTGGAGTCTGTCTCCTTCAAAAACCTCTGCAGAGCTGTAGAGTAGAAACAGTGCAGAGTGAAGTGTCCTAATCAGCAGGAGAGAGACGTGTTCACCAGTCTCCACCGTACTGAACTGAAGGTTTCCTGTTTGTGAAAGTTACTCAGAGGAAAAATTGATGAAAATCTTTTGCTCAGAACTTGACGACACAGTTTGTGTTCACTCTTCTTCATCAATTCTCATCATTGAGTCATTTCACTGCAAACAAACAATGAAATGAAATTCAGCATCAAATACATCAGGTAGAATCAAATCTATCTCTCATTTATTCTTCTAACATCAACAGAATAACACAAACCATCACAGTGATCATGTTTCCTTCAGTTGGAATATTTCATCTAATGTCTGGGACTACAGTTTATTACAAACTAGATTCCAACTGAGGGGAACAGGTTCAAATGACATGTTTATGAAATTATATATTTATAAATCATGAGTGCTTTTGAAAATGACTTTGGAAATTAGACACAGCAATTAGCAAAGAGGATATACAGTAACTTGACAGTGCATTGGTAATATGAAAGGTCTACTCACATTGACTGAGGGCTGTTGTATCTCTGTTGACCTGAGAGATGTTCAGAGTCAAAGAAACGTCATCATTACAAACAACAAACAGGAAATTGAGTAATTAAGTGTAACCAAAATGTTATTTTACCTTGTCTTCTTCTATAGTACAGCACCAGGCCAGCTATCACTGCAACAACAACAACAACAACAACAGCTACCACCCCTATAATGACTCCATCATTGGCTGAATCGCCTGAAACCGAAAAAGGATCAGTTACTTTAACTGCTCCACATCGTGATATTTTTGTTGTTTTGATTATTGCAGATCACAGATATTACAGATAACAGCAGTTTCTCACTTGACTTGACTCTCACCTGGACTTTCCTCTATCCTGAGGACAGTGTTGGTTATCAGCGTCTCCTCAGCATCTCTCAGTTCACAGGTGTATGTTCCCTCATGATGTGAAGATAAGTCCTGTAGCATGAGGCTGCCTGACTCTGACACACCCTTCACCTGCTGCCTCCACTCCTCTGAGACTGTGTAGAGGACGTCAGCGCTGGTCTGAGTCAGGATCATCTGACTCTGGTTGAATCTCCAGGTGAGACCAGAGAAGTTGGTGTTTGAGGAGGAGCAGGGGATTGTTGCTGTTTGTAATTTATTGATAGGAGCTGAAATGATACACAGACACACACAATTTATTTTCAAAGTCACACAAACTGTGGAAAATAACTGAGTAGGTCTTGAACAAAAGTACTAAGTAACCTGCTCCTGGTTTAAACAAAGTGACTCTCCTCCAGTTACTGCGAGTGCTGATGTTGCAGCTGTAGATCAGATCAGTATCTGAACGTATCAGAGAACCACTGATGTTGTAGAGCAGCTGCTCAGTCTCCTGGACTTTAGTTTGGTTCTTGAAGGCCACATTGGATGGAGGACTGGTGGACCAGGTGAGTTCAGGCTCAGGGTAGATCCCCTCTGAGCTGCAGGTGATGATGTCTCCAACCTGCTGGAGGTCGACTTTAACCACTGGAGCTGCAACCAAAACAAACTTTATTTGCTTTATATATAGTTGTTTGATATAAAAAGGCAATGTGCAGGGTAACTGTTGCTCAACTGTTACACAACACATTACCACTTTATATCACAGAGAGAGAGATAAATGTATCATTTATTACACAGAACAGTATTCCCTTGCAGTTGTTCATCTAACCACCCTAGGCCTCACTGTATGGTGTAATGTGTGTCTTCTTGTTTAGATAAACATTTTGAGGTCGATCCTGATTTGATATTTAACAGTAGAATTAAATGAGATTAAAATGTTTTCCTGAAGGAGATTCACAAATTACAGACTCCATGTTATATGTAGCAGTGGTGTCAATGGAGCAGCAACACCTGGACACATAGACCATATTCTATGTTATTAGTTTGGAATATTTATGGAGTATGTGTATAATGACGCGTCTATTATTTATAACTCCACTATCTTCTACATGTTTATGACAACTACAAACTGCACCACAATGCTCAGACCTTTGAACACAAACTGAACATTATAACTTTGTTAAAGCAGGACTCCCTGCAGTGCTGTTGTATTAGACTGCATCGGTCTGTGTCTCATACCGTCCACTTTCAGGTTGATGAATGACTCCTTGTTTCCTCTGATGGTGCTGGTGTAGCATTTGTATCTCCCCTGGTCCTGAACCTTCACCCCTGTCAGCTGCAGTGAGGCGTTTCCTCTGGAGATCTGGTCCTGGAACAGTGATGTTCTGTTGCTGAAGCTTTGAACCTGGAGTCCCAGCTGGTCTTGGTTGTGGTAGTAGGAGTGGACATGAAGGTCTCCAGCTGTCAACTGAATCCAGTGGATGACTTCATCAGTGCCGCTCTGGAAGCTGCACGGTAAGATGCAGCTCTCCATGAAAACACAGGACTGTGTCAGCTCAGTATCTGTAACATCAGATGAAGACACATCTGTTAGAGTTCATTTCAGGTACAATAGCAGCTGCATCTACCTGAATGACTATACTGTATCTCTACACACTAGCACACCTACAGTATGTATCAACACAGCCAAATCAGAAAGACCTGAATTTTCTTTGATTGACAGGAATTTTAAAAACTGGCACAATTTAAAATAATAATAATAATAATAATAATTATTATTATAATATCATTTGCACTGATAACCTGGATGAGCTCAGGTTTCAGTCCGTGTGTCCGACGTGCCCCAGCAGGTTCTGCAGGATCACAGTAATGACTAATCATTATGTAAAACATTTAATCTTAACTGTTATCTGATGTAAAAATCTGTTTGTTTTGACTTTGACTCTTAACAGTTTTACGACATCTTTGTTTTTTGTATCTTCGTGTAGACGTTACACATGATGTTCTGTTAGACCTCAGTGAGTCTTTATGCAGCAAATAGCCTACAGTTTGAGTGAATAAAACCAGCAGGTGGTCAACAAAAAATAATCAAATTAGTCTCTAGAATCCTCATTCAAATCCAGTGTACTAATTAATGTGTTGACATGGCAGATTTGTTTTCTGTGACTCTGATGTAATCAGGAATTTGAAGCATTTGTCACAAACATTTCTCAGCAGCAGGTTGGACTAAGCTGACGTATGATTACTTAAATAACCTGGTGGAAAACGAAAGTGTAGCTCAGGTTTCACTACTTGACTTTAATTGTGCCCCAGCAGGTTCTGTAGGATTAAAAAATTGTAAAACATTTCATGTAAACATCTCAGTTGTTTTCTGATGTAAAAATCTGTTTGTTTTGACCTCAACTCTTGACATTTGACCTCAGTTTCAGGACATCTTTGTTTTTTTGTATCTATGTGTATATGTTACACATGTTCTGTTGAGCCTCATTAACCATTTCTGTGTCTGTTTAGTAAACACAGATGGATACTGAAACCAACAGGTTGTTCAACAACTCTATGAAATCTCAGGCTTTCAAATATCATTAAAAAAACAGAACTTTATTTTACGTCAGCGGTTTTTATGACACAGTATCTGGGTTTTGCGGAGTGTCTGAAATGACTATATGAATCAGTTACTGGATGACATCTCTCCACTTTACTCTGTTGGTTTGCAGACATACTGTATGTATCTAGTTTCTGTGTAATTTAACAGCATTGAGAGAAATCTGACAGTTCCTCCTCCAGCATTAATCAATGAAACCTATTTTTACTCAAATAAAAAATAAAGTTACTTCTAATAAAGTTCAGATTTTTCTGTGAACAGTTTTTAATTGTGTCGAGTGTCAGTCACGTAATCTCCCAGTTTTAAAGTATTTATACCACATCACACCAAACCAGACACTTTTGCTGCTTTTCACATTTTTTTTTAACAGTTTGACATTTTAATAATTCCAAATGTTTCAATATATTACTTTCTCTGTTCATCATGAAAACAACAGATACTACAATACAAAACACCAAGTATGAGGATGTCTGATTGATTTACATATACAGTGGAATAAGATCAGATCACTCACCTCCTCTGCTAAAAGTCCACAGAAAACTCAGGATCACTGAAAACACTAGACACTTTACTCCAGTCATCCTGCTGTTCTGTTACCTTCTGTCAGTGTGTTTCAACAACACCATGCAGGAGGAAACACAATCACAGTAACTGGCACAGAGCGTTAGGTGTGTCGTTATGTCACTCAGAGTTATGAATCGGAAAAATGTTTTGCATGCATGCAGCTACTGATATGACTTACCCTAAAAAATCTACAGGTGTATTGTTTGTAAATTTGCTCTGACAGACTGTATGTAAGACTCCAGAGGGAGGAAACGTGAAGAGTATCTGATATAAAACCAGAGAAACAGATTCTGGATCAGAACTAATAAACAGAAATCATGTCCTCCAATATGTTCTGGAGGACATGGATTCACATACATTATAGGTTCACTGAGAGCAGAAATGTTTTCCTCCATCTGTCCATCATCATTCTGGTGGAGGAGTGAGGGTTTGTTTTTGATGAGTAAGCGTTGAAACGCTGCAGTGTGTCTGTCAGCTAGTCAACAATAACACCTGTGAGGTTGGTTGGACTAGAAGAGTCAGTCTATCAACCCAATTCCCACCTGTCTATTTATAATTAGCTACAGACTCACATCAGCACAGCTAAATGTTATACCATACAGTGATAAAAACAAAACAAAACAAAACAAAACAGCAGGTTTTCATCTTTAACTGCTGCTTCCTGATCCACTCCTTCTGGCCTCCAGGCTCCACACTTCCTCTCCAAATTCAAACACTATCATTTATCAGTAACACTAAATATAGCACAGTCATTTATTTCCTTCTTTAAAGGGATAGTTCACCCAAAATTCAAATTTCACTCATTATCTACTCACCCTCATGTCGACTAAGGGCTGGGAGAAGTTCCAGAGTCCTCCGTGCCTTCTCTGAGTTACAGCGGGGCTCCGTGCAGCACTGCATGTCCATAACGGTTGCGAACGGACACCACTTTTCTTCGTCCAAAAAGACACACCAAAAAACATCCAAATACCTCCACACAGCTCGTCTTTAATGTCCGCCTTGTATTGAAGCCCCAACATGAGAAAAAGTCTATATTTCAAGCTTGTTTGTAGCGGAAGCTCTTCTTCCTGGTCCGTCCAAATCTCGCGTGATTTGCGCCGGCGTCAGTGGTGTGTCTTTTTGGACAAAGAAAAATGGTGTCCGTTCGCAACCGTCATATGGACATGCAGTGCTGCACGGAGCCCCACTTTAACTCAGAGAACTCTCTCTTAATAGCACTCTCTTTAATTCATTCAAATTTTACTCAAACTGTTTTAAAGTAATTATCTTCTAAAATACCACACTGTTAAACACAAAAGCAAAAAAAGATTACATGAATTCTTCACAGTTATACGTCTCCCATGATGCCTCCTGATGTTTCCAAAAGAAGTTGTTTGTCTTTTCCACTTCCTGTCTATATCACATGATTGTTTGTCTGTTTGGCATCATCAGCTTAAGGCCACATAGTCTCCATCCGGTAGAGGCAGTGTTGTAGGTCGTCATTTCAGTTCTCTGAAGGGTTGTTAATTAATTTATTGGTTCTCTATGTTCCACTCGCCTGCAAACTAAATGAAAAGGTTCAATGTCAAAAAACTGAAAAAATGCAAAACTGAGTACAATATTTTACATAATCTGTCAGTAAAAAGAAAAACTTCTGCAGAGCATAGTAAACCAAAGCAAAATAGACCTGGGAGATGTTCAGAGTCCTGAAAACATCATCAATACAAACAACAAACGAGAAATGGATTACTTAAGTGTAACCAAAATGTTATTTTACCTTGTCTTCTTCTACGGTCCAGCACCAGGCCAATTATCACTGCAACAACAACAACAGCAACAGCAGCTACCACCCCTCCTCTAATGCGTCCAACATTGAGTGAATAATCTGAAACAGAAAAAGAGTCAGTCAGTACGTTTACATGACACTTGAAAAAACCGAATTATTGCCTTAATCCGACTATAACTGGACAACTGAAGTGCATGTAAACACCTTAGTCCGACTGAAATTGGAGTTGAGAACTCCGATTAAGACACCCAGATAATGCGATTGGAATTCGATTTTCTCCGTCATGTATACACCTTGGTCGGAATATAACTGGACAATGCATGTGCGCATGCTCCACAACCGTAGAGACGGCACCAAGTGGAGCAGAGAAGCAAACCCGCCCAAACCCGGCAAAGTAAAGAAAAAAACCCAACATCAGCGCCGATTCAATGCATTTCACACAGCGCAACCAGCAAGAGTGTTTTATTAAAAAAAAGAGAGAGAGAGAGAGAGGAACCCCGTATCCTATTCTCAGCGCGCATCCAGCCCAGACTGGCGCGTCTGGTCGGGAACCGCAGTTGAGAATTTATTATTAAGCTTACTAAGTTGTTTATATTCAGTTTTTTACGAGGTGACAGAAAAGTCAACAGGACAGGGGGCGTATTAACCGGCTGAAGCAACGGGTGACGGCGCATGAGGGGGCGGACCCCGTCAGTTATTCGTTTTTTTCAGTTGCATGTATATTGAGACAAGGACAGAAGTCCGACTTGACGCCAAAATCGAATTTTGAGCATAGCTCGATTAAGCTCTGCATGTAAACGTACTGAGTGACTTGAACTGTCTCACATGATGGTGTTTTGATTGTTGCAGGTTACAGATATTATAGATAACAGCAGTTTCACACATGATGGTCCCTGACCTGGACTTATCCTGAGGACAGTGTTGGTTATCAGCGTCTCCTCAGCATCTCTCAGTTCACAGGTGTATGTTCCCTCATGATGTGAAGATAAGTCCTGTAGCATGAGGCTGCCTGACTCTGACACACCCTTCACCTGCTGCCTCCACTCCTCTGAGACTGTGTAGAGGACGTCAGCTCTGGTCTGAGTCAGGATCATCTGACTGTGGTTGAATCTCCAGGTGAGACTGCAGTTTGTGAGGGAGATGTTTGAGGTGGAGCAGGGGATTGTGGCCTCAGTATGTGAGACAGTGACAGAGGCTAAAATCATGTAACACAAAAACGAGAGAAGGACAAAGTCCACAGGTCAATCACTTGAAGCAAAGTACAAAATCCACTACAAGTGAAAGCTAATAGTCACTTTTTTACCCAAAAGTATTGGAGAACTTGAAATGAAATGTACTTTAGTAGTACGTGTTGTTAGGGGTTGTATTTAAAAAAGAAAAGAAAATAATAGATGCTTTGAAAAATATACTGAACTGTAGTCAAATTAAACTGTTCACCCCCTGACACAAATTGAAGTAGGCTAAGTACTGAATAAATGTCCAATGAGTTTACTCATTAATCCACTCTTGATTCCTACAGAGCTGCCTGGTGGTTGGGTGGCTGGTCTGATGGCTGTACTTTAGTGTACATGTTTGAGTCAGTCTGAGCCAGAATATGAATTCAAATGATTATGTGGTTTTACCTGGTTTCAACAAAGTGGCTCTCCTCCAGTTACTGCGACTGCTGATGTTGCAGCTGTAGATCAGATCAGTATCTGAACGTATCAGAGAACCACTGATGTTGTAGAGCAGCTGCTCAGTCTCCTGGACTTTAGTTTGGTTCTTGAAGGCCACATTGGATGGAGGACTGGTGGACCAGGTGAGTTCAGGCTCAGGGTAGATCCCCTTTGAGCTGCAGGTGATGTTGTTTCCCAGCCGCTGGAGGTCGACTTTAACAAGTGGAGCTACAGAAAATGAATTGAAATGTTTGTTACTGAATATTTATCAATGCACTGCACCAACAAAAATATAAATAAATGGTTATCTGAGTCATTAAGATGACTGGACAGAGATTTACAACACATGCTGCTTTCATCCTTTCACATTTCACAGCCATACATGCTCATATACTACTGTTGAAAAAGGCAATTTGGTGTTTGATATTTGAACATTTCAAACAACAAATTTCAGATAAACTGAGGGTCAGTGAATGAGACCACCAACATCCAATAAGTGGACAAGCCTTTCCATCTAATGAACCACAACCACGTGTTTCTTGTACCGTCCACTTTCAGGTTGATGAATAACCCCTTGTTTGGTAAGAAGGTCTTGGTGACACATCTGTATCTCCCATGGTCGTGAACCTTCAGCCCTGTCAGCTGCAGTGAGGCGTTTCCTCTGGAGATCTGGTCCTGGAACAGTGATGTTCTGCCTCTGAAGCTCTGGTCCTGATGTGCCAGCTGGTCTTGGTTGTGGTAGTAGGAGTGGACATGTTTTGGCTCAAAGGTTTCACAATAAAACCAGTGGATGGCCACATCAGTGCCGCCTTGAAAACTGCACGGCAAGACGCAGCTCTCCATGAAAACACAGGACACCTCAGAGTCTGTAACACATCAGGTACAAAAACACAACCTTATTTTACAGATTGAATTGGACTGACTGCCCCTGGTGTGTCCGAAGATGATTGGCAGATGGCTTGTTAGTATTGTGGATGGATTACTGAACAGAATAAGTAAAATGACCCTGGATCATGACGCCTGTATGAAGTCCTTGTGACCTTGTCATTATTTGCTGATGGCAATTAAATCACATGATTATGAAGACACAAAATGACCACAGTTTCTTTTCCTCTCATCCACGAGTTTTTCAAACTTCCCCTTGCGTCACATACCCACATTTCAATGAGCCCTATGAGTCTATAAAAGTAGGACAAGCTGCATTTGATAAAAATCACACATTTAATTGTTTTATTATTGCTTTGAAGCAGAAGTTACCTTGAATTGTTTTGAGGTATTTTATGCCTTTATTAGACAGAAAAGGAAAGTCGGAAGGGAGACTGGGGGAATGATATACACGAACAGTTGTTTGGATCAGTAGTCGATCTGGCGACCACTGGTTCAGACACATAGGACGTGTCCTAACCACTCAACCACTTAGCAACCCCACCTTTGGCAACAGTTTGAACCTGTGGCTCTCAGGCTTAAGTGGATTTGTAAAGCCTTCACAATTCTAATTTAATAATTTAATTCTCATGGTAAGTTTCATTGAATTGTGCATTTCACCCCTTGCGTGGAGGCAATACAGGTTCCAAAAGAGACAATCATGTCACTCCAGTCCTTGCAGCTCTTCACTGGATACCTGTGAGTTTTAGGACAGATTTTAAGATTTTACTGCTTGTTTTAAATGGTCAGGCTCCAGCATACATATCAGAAATTTTATCTCCCTACGAGCCTGATCGCTGCCTGAGATTCTCCAGGAAGGGCCTTTTGGTTCCAAAATCCCACCACACCCTTACCTCAAAGGCTGACTGGGCCTTTCCAGCCCGTGCTCCCCATCTTGGAACTCTCTGCCCTTGGATCTCAGGTAGGCAACCTCAGTATGTTCTTTTAAATCTTTTCTTAAAACTCACTTTTATCGATTGGCCTTCCCCTTCCTATTGTAAGTTGATTGTACTGTACTTGTTGATTTTTGACTTTTTGATAAGTGCTAATAGTTATGATGATGATTAAAAACAATGACTAATTGTAACCTTTAGTGAGACTTCACTTGGACAACAGAAACAAAGATGTCTTATGATAAAGTGGAAGTTACTGTTGTTTTGTTGACCTTCAGTATACAACAATGTACATGAAGGACTTTTTTTTTTTTCTACATCAAAGACAATACTGTATTTTTTTTTACCCTACTTGAACATGTCTACACAGTAACATTGGTAAATTAGTTTCCCTGCAGACAATTGAAACAGTTAGCAGTGGATTAATATGGTCATTGGGCATTATGTAAAGTAACCAGAGGAACCAAAAAAACTGCAGTTTGTTCATTTTCGTTTTGTGCCAACACTTCTCTTGTTGCTGATTTTCTATTTCAATATAAATGTACATACATTTCTCTGTGTTTGGAGCACATGAAACAACCTAAACAAAAATAGTTTGAGAACAAGAATGCTACCTGTTGTGATATTTATTTTGTTAGACCCACACAGTTGTTTCTGGAGGTTTCTACCGTACTATATGTGTAGTGTGTTGTGGATGCATCAACTGGTGATAAACACCTCACTCACCTCCCTTAGCAGGGGTCACAGTCCATAGGAGCCTCCACATCAGCAGATACCTGGTAGCGCTGCCACCCCTCATCCTCTGAATCCTGTCTGCTCTGCTAATGTAACAGTCAGTCATTCATAATTTATGTTTTCAAGTTCTGCTTTTTTATTCTGTTGGCAAAGTGAAATGGGGAACAAGAATGCTGGACACAGCAAAAGATCCAGCTGGTCGAGAATCAAACCGTCAATCCCCTGCTGTGAGGCTCTATGCTCCCATGGAATACACTCCACCCACCCAACATATCACCCCCAGAACAGGTCTAGAAAATAATCTAAAGCAAAACTGTCCTGAGGGGACTTCAGCTCTGGTCTGGTTCATCATGATCTGACTGAGGTTGTGTGAGTTATTAAAGCAGAAGTAAGTGATATATTTGTGTTAATATAAGTCTTAAATAGTTATATCTTCCGACAGCAATCACTTACATAGAGTGTTTGGTCTGAAACACGGGTCTGTCAGTCACTCTGCTCTGCTCTGAGTCGAGGAGAAAACATTTATCGTATCCTACAGTTTTTATCCAATGAGGAGAGAGAACGGCATGAAGGGCTGTGTGTGCAGCCAAGGGACGCCGTGAATGTGGCGATGTAGGGACGAGGACTGTTATGGTGCGTTCAAGGAAACTCGTATTTTTCCGAGAGTTCACCGGTCGGAAGTTACGAGTGGCCGTTATAGTGACTTTCACCGGTAAAACAGGTCGGAAAAACACGAGTGGGTTGCCTGGAACGCTACAAAGTCGTAAGTCGTGACTTGAAGCTGTAATTTACAATTTCAAAAGCCTGCCTGGAACGCAGCATTAGCGAAAACGACCGGACCACCTACTTCTGCTTTAATTAAGATAAGATGAAATGATATTATACAGAGACTCACATTAGAAATATAAACACAATATTCTAATGCGGTTCAGAATTCTGCCAAATATTACAAAATTATTATTTGATCAATAAATAGGCTAAATTGCAGATGACATGGCTGAATTGGTTCCTCTAACTCACTGCCTTAAAGTTAACATGGGTTTTCAGAAGAGAAAACTGCTAATGTGTGTCAATGTTGCCAATGAGGAATTTCACTAATGGCTATGTTTTGCTACTCCTGTCAGCATTAAGTAAGTTGAAGACCATCCTGGGTGACCCCCAACACCCTCTACACAAAACCCTCTCAGGTCAGAGGAGCAGCCGAAGCAAAAGGCTCATCTCCCTGACCTGCAGAACAGAAAGATTTAAGAGATCATTTGTTCCTGCTGCAGTCGTTTTATATAACACTTGTTAAAATGTATTTTTGTGTTCATCTTTTTTTTTTTGTCATTGTTGTGTGAGCTACTGGACTAACGTGAATTTCCCTGCTAGGGATGAATAAAGTATTCTCTATTCTATTCTATTCTATTAAAAGATATTTACTTCTGAGTCTGGAGAAAATGTTGCAAATTCAGCATCTCTATCATGTTCTCATATCTGCACTTTTTAATGATTAAAATTTTTTTTAAAAACTGTCAGTATAATGTAACTTAGCATTGCACATAACATAAATACACTTTAAAGTCAAACTTATTTGTACATCTCAAGTTTTATTTCTGATTTCATTCATTCATTAGCTAAAGGGCTTCAGGTGACAAGTCTGATGTGTACTGATTAAATGGATGCCTCTGTTCCAGCTGTTTCTTCTTTTTGTCTTCACTGTTTATCTGAATGAAGCATCAGGACATGAGCTAATAATAATAATAATAATAATAATAATAATAATAATAATTACTTAATAATTACTTAATAAATTAACACAACACCCAAGGTAACCTTACAAATAAAAAAAACAATAGCAAAAATAAATGTAAAATACAATAGCAAAATAAATACATGTAAAATACAAAGAAAATACATGTGGCTAAATAAGGAGGATGAAACAGTTGCGGGAGTCCAGAATACGGATGGCAGGAACAATATATTTATGAGCTGGAATATGCTTCCTTCCATGTCTTAAACTTCTTAAAAAGTGCAAGTGCTGTTCTTGTCCATATCTAATTGATTTTCCCAATCATTTGAGCCAGTCAGACCTCAGCAGGGCGCAGTGTGACAGGGTCCTCAGAGAAGTGAAGGTCTGTGGAAGAGCTTTTTACTATCCTTGCGAGATGTTTCTTTACCTGTATGTTTTTTATATTCAATATCCCTGCAGACAAAATGAAATAAAATCCAGCATCAGAAATGTAGAAAGGTAAAAACAAAAACAGTCCTTCATTATTATATTTCTTTTTCAGTGTAAAGATCAGTATCTGCAGAGCAAAACAAATCATCAAGGTGATAATGTCTAAATGAATGACGTCTGTCTGGGAGAAGTACATAATCTGTATTTGTTTTTGTTTGTTTTTTATTAGAGTTTAATCTTTTTAATCTAAGATATTAACCTAAATCCAATCCAATCCAATCCAATTTATTTATAGAGCACATTTAAAAACAACCAAGTTGACCAAAGTGCTTTACACAAAAAACAGTGAACAAATCAACATTCAGTAAGAAAGCACAACAGATAAAAAACTGCAAAATCAATAAATAATAAGACCATAGTTGCTAAAATATTAGGATTTCAAACTGTGTTAAAAGCCAGGGAGTAAAAGTGCGTTTTAAGACGTGTTTTAAAAACAGCTAGGCTAGGGGCTTGTTTCACGTGAGGGGGGAGGGAGTTCCAAAGTTTGGGGCCAGCAACAGAAAACGCACGGTCCCCTCTACCCCTGAGTCTGGTCTGAGGGACCTCCAGGAGCAGTCGGTTTGTGGACCTGAGGGACCGAGAGGAGACATAGGGCTTTAAAAGGTCAGTCAGATAAAAAGGGGCGAGCCCATTAAGAGCTTTAAAAACAAACATTAAAATCTTAAAATCAACTCTAAAATGAACTGGGAGCCAGTGCAGCGATGCAAGGACTGGGGTTATGTGGTCAAATTTACGTGTACCAGTCAAAAGTCTGGCTGCAGCATTCTGGACCAGCTGCAGACGGGAGAGTGAGGACTGACTAACACCCATATATAGACCATTACAATAGTCCAGTCTTGAGGTAATAAAAGCATGAACAACTTTCTCAAAGTCTAAAAACGATAAAAACGGTTTGACCTTTGAAAGCATTCTTAGTTGATAAAACCCGGCTTTTACTACAGAATTGATTTGAGTATCTAGTTTAAAATCACTATCCATTTTTACTCCTAAATTTGTGGCCACTGGAGTGTTATCAGCGTCTCCTCAGCATCTCTCAGTTCACAGGTGTATGTTCCCTCATGATGTGAAGATAAGTCCTGTAGCATGAGGCTGCCTGACTCTGACACACCCTTCACCTGCTGCCTCCACTCCTCTGAGACTGTGTAGAGGACGTCAGCTCTGGTCTGAGTCACGATCATCTGACTCTGGTTGAATCTCCAGGTGAGACCAGAGAAGTTGGAGTTTAAGGTGGAGCAGGAGATTGTTGCTTCATGGTAGGACACAGTGATAGAAACACAGAAACACATAAAAACAAGCAAAAAATATGAATGAACCAGTAGAAGAAAACAGCATGAAATTAGCAAATTTGTACAGTTCTGGGTTGAAAGAACTTGCTCACTCACCTGTCTTTGACAATGTGACTCTCCTCCAGTTACTGCCAGTGCTGATGTTGCAGCTGTAATAAACATCCTGTGAAACTTGTTTTAGAGACTAAAATAGCATTGCATACCTGAGGAAAGGAAGGAGCTTTAAGGTAAATGAACTACAAGTTAAAGAGCGGCACTTTTTTCATAATTATTTTTTTCTATCTTGTAATTATCTACCATGGGATTTGTTGTTAACAAATGGGCAGTGCAGATACAGTGACAGAAAAGGTTCATACACAGTGAATAGTCAGAGGTTTTCAGTCAGTCCTGTATGAATGACAGACTGATGAGGTTACAGCGCCCTCTGCTGGTTGGACACTGAAAACACTGCTCATCTGATGTCTGTAAAATCAAAACATTTGAGAAAAATATCCAATTTAATGAGCTGAAGTCATCACTCTTTTAACCTATATGGTAGCCTACTTTTATTATGCAGATATGTACATGTAAAATATCAAACACACAAACAGTGAAGTACAAGAGCTTCCTGTCCCATTTTATACAAAAAGGACAAAAGAGAGCGTTTGGTTTTCGGTAAAGAGGGCAAGGTCAAGGTCACGTTTATATTTGTAGCACCTTATAACAACCTAGGTTGACCAAGGTGCTTTACAAAAAAGAGGGCAAAACAACAACAACAAAAGGTTAACTGAACAGCCTGTTCAGTACAAAAACACCACACAGACTTCACAGTCCACCAAGCACCTCTGCACAACATCTGTAGCTGCAGCAGGTGTTACCAGGTTCACTCAGCAGCTAGTTGCCTTGGATTTGATGATGTAACCTCAGTCATGAGTGAACTGACCTGGCAACCCCACAATGCTGTAACTGCTCCCAAAATTACCTAATACACCACACTGTATGAAGTAAATGTCTGAAATGTCTGATTTTTCCCCCCTTCTTCTTTAAACACTGTTAACGATCTCTAACAAACAATCTCTAAACAGTGGCAGAAACTCTCCAATTTCTCAGAGTCATTGCTACTTAAAATGAGCTGCATTTCTGCTGTAGTTTGTGGACTTAAAACTGAAAAATATGTGTTTTCTGAAATGTGGCTCTGATGTTGCAAATGGCAGCTCACTAAATGTCAGACTGGTCCGTCAAACACCCTGAAAACCTCGCTTCAATTCAATAAAAAACAACAAAAAAAACCCCTGAAGTTTAGAAAAAAATCAGAAAAACAAGCTATGTATGAATATTTCTGAATTCTGATTGGTCAGCAGATTACCCCCCTTAAACAAGCAGAGGATATATAGATATAGATAGGATATAAGATAAAAACAGAGCACCTGAGGTCTGTCACATACAGTAAATCATCAACCAAGGAGTGTAAAGCAGCATTTTAATATTTTCTTCAGCCTTCATCTCTATTTGTTAGCACCATATAACAAAAGATTAATTACCTGACAGACAACTAGAAGCCAAACTGGCTAAGGACAAATACAATAATTCACAGACAGAGAAACATATATAGGTTATGACTTATGTTTGTAACAGAGCTGCCTCTGTTCCTGTTCCTCTGTCTGTGAATTATTTTATTCGTCCTTCTTTCTTCACTGTTCAGTCTGAGTGAATTATCAGGACATGTGATAGAACAGAAACATGTTGTTCTTCTTGAGCTGGAGTCTGTCTCCTTCAAAAACCTCTGCAGAGCTGTAGAGTAGAAGTATCCTTCATTAATCAGCAGGAGAGAGACGTGTTCACCAAAGTCTCCACCCTACTGAACTGAAGGTTTCCTGTTTGTGATAGTTACTCAGAGGAAAAATGGATGAAAATGTTTTGCTCAGAACTTGACGACACAGTTTGTGTTTACTCTTCTTCATCGCAAGTTGCTTGAGTCATTTCACTGTGTGACAGTTGTCGCCCCCAACTGATCATGCGCCCTGGCTACTTGGCCAAGGGGATGTCCCTTTGGCCAAGTGGCACCTTGCCACATTCTGGCGTTGTCGGCAGGATCCATGTAGCACTAGGGGTGGGTCCATGGATTCCTAATGTGTGGCAGCCTGCGCGGAAGCACGAGGACGTGCTTGTGAAAAGAGGGGGAGAGATGTGACAGTTGAGGTTCCTGTCACTATGACAGGTCATACTTGGCCACTTGGCCAAGCCACTACTTGGCCAAGGAGCTGTCCCTTTGACCAAGTGGCAAGCACGCATGACTCTTACCCGGGAGGTGTGGGTTCAATCCCCGCCCGGGCCCTCTTCACCTTGCCACAACTGCAAACAAACAGTGGAATGAAATTCAGCATCAAATACATCAGGTTGAATCAAAACTATCTCTCATTTATAACATCAACAGAATAACACAAACCACCACAGTGATCATGTTTCCTTCAGTTTGAATATTTCATCTAATGTCTGGGACAACAGTTTATTACAAACTAGATTCCAACTGAGGGGAACTGGTTCAATTGATATGTTTATTAAATTATATATTTATAAATCATACGTGCTTTTGAAAATGACCTTGGAAATTAGACACAGCAATTAGCAAAGAGGATATAACTTGAAAGTGCATTGGTAATATGAAAGATCTACTCACCTTGACTGAGGCCTGTTGTATCCCCGTTGACCTGAGAGATGTTCAGAGTCAAAGAAACGTCATCATTACAATTAACAAACAGGAAATTGATTAATTAAAGGTCCCATATTATAGTCTATTTTTATCAATTTCACACAGCTGTCAGACGTCCAACTACTGATCCGTGGTCCTGAATTTCAGCTGTCTAAAAGTCGCTCAAATGAGCTCTACTGAGAACAGGCTGTTTCTGTGCCTGCACCTTTAAATGCTAATGAGCTCCCTCTGTCACAGCCTGCCTTGCCTGTGTAACCAAAATGTTATTTTACCTTGTTTTCTTCTACAGCCCAGCACCAGCAGCACAACAACAACAACAACAACAACAGCAGCTACCACCCCTCTTATAATGACTCCATCATTGGCTGAATTGCCTGAAACCGAAAAAGGATCAGTTACTTGAACTGCTCTACATTTTTGTTGTTTTGATTGTTGCAGGTCACAGATATTATAGATAATAGCAGTTTCTCACTTGATTGTCCCTCACGTTGACTTCCCTCCATCCTGAGGACAGTGTTGGTTATCAGCGTCTCCTCAGCATCTCTCAGTTCACAGGTGTATGTTCCCTCATGATGTGAAGATAAGTCCTGTAGCATGAGGCTGCCTGACTCTGACACACCCTTCACCTGCTGCCTCCACTCCTCTGAGACTGTGTAGAGGACGTCAGCTCTGGGCTGAGTCAGGATCATCTGACTCTGGTTGAATCTCCAGGTGAGACTGAAGCCTGTGATGGAGGTATCTGTCGTGGTGCAGGCGATTGTTGCTTCAGGGTAGGGCAGAGCGACAGAGGCTGAAAGATGTAACACAGAAACACAAATTTTTCATTAAAATTGAGGAAAATAACTTCATAGGTCTTCAGAAAAAGTAGACTACTGACTTGGTGTAAACAAAGTGGCTCTCCTCCAGTTACTGCGAGTGCTGATGGTGCAGCTGTAGATCAGATCAGTATCTGAACGTGTCAGAGAACCACTGATGTTGTAGAGCAGCTGCTCAGTCTTCTGTTTAGTGGTTTTCTGCTGGAGACTGACGTTGGATGGAGGTCTGGTGGACCAGGTGAGTTCAGGCTCAGGGTAGATCCCCTCTGAGCTGCAGGTGATGATGTCTCCAACCTGCTGGAGGTCGACTTTAACCACTGGAGCTGCAACCAAAACAAACTTTATTTGCTTTATATATAGTTGTTTGATATAAAAAGGCAATGTGCAGGGTAACTGTTGCTCAACTGTTACACAACACATTACCACTTTATATCACAGAGAGAGAGAGAGAGAGAGAGAGAGAGAGAGAGAGAGAGAGAGAGAGAGAGAGAGCGAGAGAGAGAGAGAAATGTATAATTTATTACACAGAACAATATACGTATAGAAGTTTTCCCTTGCAGTTGTTCATGTAACTACCAGGCCTCACTCTATCTTCTTTCCACAGGTGTAATGTGTGTTTTCTTGTTTAGATAAACATTTTTAGGTCGGTCCTGATTTGTTATTTAACAGTAGAATTAAATGAGATTAAAATGTTTTCCTGAAGCGGATTCACAAATTACGGGCTGCATGTTATGTAGCAATGGTAGTGTCAATGGAGCACTGACACCTGCATGGACACATATTCTTAGTTTGGAATATGTATGTGTATAATGACGCGTCTATTATTTATAACTCCACTATCTTCTACATGTTTATGACAACTACAAACTGCACCACAATGCTCAGACCTTTGAACACAAACATTATAACTTTCTTAAAGCAGGACTCCCTGCAGTGCTGTTGTATTAGACTGCATCAGTCTGTGTCTCATACCGTCCACTTTCAGGTTGATGAATGACTCCTTGTTTCCTCTGATGGTGCTGGTGTAGCACTTGTATCTCCCCTGGTCCTGAACCTTCACCCCTGTCAGCTGCAGTGAGGCGTTTCCTCTGGAGATCTGGTCCTGGAACAGTGATGTTCTGCCTCTGAAGCTCTGAACCTGATACGCCAGCTGGTCTTGGTTGTGGTAGTAGGAGTGGACAGGAGGGTTTCCAGCTTTTACCTGAATCCAGTGGACGACCACATCCTTGCCGCCCTGGAAGCTGCACGGTAAGATGCAGCTCTCCATGAAAACACAGGACATTGTCAGTGTCAGCGCAGTATCTGTAACATTGGATGAAGAAACATCTATCAGAGTTCATTTAAAGCAGCTGAATCCACCCTGAATACTGATAAGTCTTTCTAAATCAGTCAGACATTTAACTCTATTTCTTCATTTGTTGTAAATAGTTCCAAACCAACTTGCATCAGTGTAAAGTTAGAAATTCAGGGTTGAGTTGTTTCTAATAAAAAATCTAATGTGACAATTTGTGTCAAACTTGTGTCAAATAACCACTATAAACCTATGTACTGTAAAACTCTCTCTCTATATAACCTGAACAATCCCTTTCATTTTTTCTAATACCCTCAATAGATACAATTAGTAATGAATATAACATTTGTTGTCCTTGCAAAACAATGTTGTTCTGCAAACGCAGTCAACATCACTGAAAATAAACACATAGTACAGTAGGCTAGTATATTATCATTTGCACTGATAACCTGGATGAGCTCAGGTTTCAGTCTGTGTCCGTGGTTCATATGTGCCCCAGCAGGTTCTACAGGATCAAAGTAATGACTAATCATTATGTAAAAGATTTTATCTCAATTATTATCTGATGTAAAAATCTGTTTGTTTTGACTTTGACTCTTTACAGATTTACAACATCTTAGTTTTTTGTATCTTCGTGTAGATGTTACACATGATGTTTGTTCTGTTAGACCTTAGTGAGTTTTTATGCAGCAAATACAGTAGTTTGAGTGAATAAAACCAGCAGGTGGTCAAAAATTCAAATCCAGTGTACTAATTAATGTGTTGACATGGCAGATTTGTTTTCTGTGACTCTGATGTAATCAGGAATTTGAAGCATTTGTCACAAACATTTCTCAGCAGCAGGTTGGACTAAGCTGACGTATGATTACTTAAATAACCTGGTGGAAAACGAAAGTGTAGCTCAGGTTTCACTACTCGACTTTAATTGTGCCCCAGCAGGTTCTGTAGGATTAAAAAATTGCAAAACATTTCGTGTAAACATCTCAATTGTTTTCTGATGTAAAAATCTGTTTGTTTTGACCTTAACTCTTGACATTTGACCTCAGTTTCATGACATCTTTGTTTTTTTGTATCTATGTGTATATGTTACACATGTTCTGTTGGGCCTCATTAACCATATCTGTGTCTGTTTAGTAAACACAGATGGATACTGAAACCAACAGGCAGGTTGTTCAACAACTCTATGAAATCTCAGGCTTTCTCTCAAATATTGTTAAAATAACAGAACTTTATTTTACTTCAGCAGTTTTTATGACACAGTATCTGGGTTTTGCGGAGTGTCTGAAATGAAACTTATTTTTACTCAAATAAAAAACAAAGTTACTTCTAATAAAGTTCTGGCATTTCTGTGAACAGTTTTTAATTGTGTAGAGTGTCAGTCACTTAATCTCCCTGTTTGAAGTCTTTAAACCACATCACCAAAACCAGACACCACTTTCTGCTTTTCTCATATTTTAACAGTTTTACATTTGACTATTCCAAATGTATTACTTTCTCTGTTCATCATGAAAACAACAGACACTACAATACAAAATACCAAGTATAAATATGTATCATTTATACAGTGGAATAAGATCAGATCACTCACCTCCTCTGGTAAAAGTCCACAGAAAACTCAGGATCACTGCAAACACTAGACACTTTACTCCAGTCATCCTGCTGCTCTGTTACCTTCTGTCAGTATGTTTCAACAACAACATGCAGGAGGAAACACAATCACAGCAAGTGGCACAGGTAGGTCGGTAGGTGTGTCACTCAGAGTTATGAATCGGAAAAATGTTTTGCATGCATGCAGATACTGATACTATGACTTACCCTAAAAAATCTACAGGTGTATTGTTTGTAAATTTGCTCTGACAGACTGTATATAAGACTCCAGAGGGAGGAAATGTGAAGAGTATCTGATATAAAACCAGAGAAACAGATTCTGGATCATAGCTAATAAACAGAAATCATGTCCTCCAATCTGTTCTTTGTATTCTCTCTATTATTCTATTCTCACCATGTCTTCTTCACTCCCTCCTACAGCACCTTGAATCCCCAGGTAATTTCGCCAGACTCCTCCTCATCGATTTCAGCTCAGCTTTTAACACCATCCAACGCCACCAGATGATAAAGAAACCCCTTCACCTCAATGTCCCGCCCCTCCTCATCCACTGGATACACAGCTTCCTCAGTGACCGACCACAATCCACCAGAGTGGGCAGCACCATCTCCTCACCCGCCATCACCAACACGGGAGCCCCAGAAGGTTGTGTCCTTAGCCCTTTTCTTCATATATATACACCAATGACTGCATTAGCCCCTCACCCATCACCACCTATCTGAAATACTCAGATGATACTGCAGTACTGGCATTGGTCAAAGACAATAACTCAGTAATGGACTATCACAACTCTATCTCATACCTCTCAGTGGTGTACAGACAATCATCTACAACTAAATGTTTCCAAAACAAAAGAACTGGTTTTCAACTCCCCCAGCAGGTCGCTGACACAACCCTGTGAGTATCCATGGTGAAGCAGCTGAGGTGGTAGAGAGCCACACATATCTTGGACTCACCCTGGACAATAAACTAAGCTTTGAAAAACACACCATTGACATCCATAAACGCTGCCAACAAAGACTTTCTGCCATCCACACACTCAGAGCATTCTCAGTTGCCCCCCACCTCCTGCTGTTACTATACAAGAGCATCATCCAACCAATACTCCTCTCCTGCTCCCCCTGCTTCTTTAACATACTGTCAGCTCCCAACAGGAATAAACTCACACAAATCACACACAAAGCAGCCAAGATTATTGGACTCAACGTCACGGCCACAGTACGCAGAGCACACTCCATAGCACTTGACCCCATTCACCCACTCAACACTTCTCCCCTCTGGCCAACGGTACAGAACGCTGGCCTGGAAGAAAATAAAATTCAACAAAAGCTTCACCCCATCTGCCATAGCTGAACTAAATAAGACAATGAAAAGAACATAACCATGGGGAATGTACATGTAAATGTTGGGTGTGGGGTCTTATGTTTTATGTTTTTATGTATGTATTTGTGGTGTATGAAATGTGGCAATGTATGTAAATGAATGTAATTTGCACTTCTCGAGGCCGTTTGTACGCAATGGTGAAAACAATTTTCCTTGTAAAGGACAAATAAATTCATCTATCTATCTATCTATCTATCTATCTATCTATCTATCTATCTATCTATCTATCTATCTATCTATCTATCTATCTATCTATCTATCTATCTATCTATCTATCTATCTATCTATCTATCTATCTATCTATCTATCTATCTATCTATCTATCTACCAACCTTTGTTATAATTACAGACTCACATCAGCACAGCTAAATGTTATACAGTGATCAAAACAAAACAAAACAGCAGGTTTTCATCTGTAACTGCTGCCTCCTGCTCCACTCCTTCTCTAATATGACCTCCAGGCACCACACTTCCTCTCCAAATTCAAACACTATCATTTACTGTATCAGTAACACTAAATATAGCACAGTCATTTACTGTAGTTCCTTCTTTAAAGGGATAGTTCACCCAAAATTCCGCAGGTCAGTGCAAATCACGCGAGATTTGCACTGACACAGGAAGAGCAGTGAACTGAGATTAGATAATGAGTAGATAATGAGTGAAATTTGAATTTTGGGTGAACTATCCCTTTACTGTAAGAGAAGCTGAAATGATATTATACAGAGACTCACATTAGAAATATAAACACAATATTCTAATGTGGCTCGGAATTCTGCCAAATGTTACACAATTATTATTTGATCAATAAATAGGCTATATTTGCAGATGACTGAATTGGTTCCTCCAACTCACTGCCAAAGTTACAGTAACATGGGTTTTCAGAAGAGAAAACTTCTATTGTGTGTCAATGTTGCCAATGAGGAACTTCATTACAGTAATGGGTAGGCTATGTTTGGTATTCCTGTAAGCATTAAAAGCTATTTACTTATGAGTCTGGAGAAAATGTTGCAAATTCAGCAGCTATCACGTCCTCCAGCTGTAGCATGGTAACCAGTCTCTGCCCATATCTGCACTTTTTAATGATTAAAATTTTAAAAACCGTCAGTATAATGTAACTTAGCATTGTACATAACATAAATACACTTTCAAGTCAAACTTATTTGTACATCTCAAGTTTTATTTCTGATTTCATTCATTCATTAGCTAAAGGGCTTCAGGTGACATGTCAGATGTGTACTGATAAAACGGATGCCTCTGTTCCAGCTGTTTCTTCTTTTTGTCTTCACTGTTTATCTGAATGAAGCATCAGGACATGAGCTAATAATAATAATTACTTAATAAATTAAAACAACACACAAGGTCACCTTACAAATAAAAAAACAATAGCAAAAATAAATGTAAAATACAATAGCAAAAGAATATAAAAATACAAAGAAAATACAATGTGGCTAAATAAGGAGGATAAAACAGTTGCGGGAGTCCATAATACGGATGTGTCCAGAATGCGGATGGCAGGAACAATATATTTATGAGCTGGAATCTGCTTCCCTTAAACTTCTTAAAAAGTGCAAGTGCTGTTCTTGTCCATATCTAACTGATTTTCACAATCATTTGAGCCAGTCAGACCTCGGCAGGGCGCAGTGTGACAGGGTCCTCAGAGGAGTGAAAGTCTGTGGAAGAGCTTTTTACTATCCTTGTGAGATGTTTCTTTACCTGTATGTTTTTTATATTCAATATCCCTGCAAACAAAATGAAATAAAATCCAGCATCAGAAATGTAGAAAGGTAAAAACAAAAACAGTCCTTCATTATTATATTTTTTTCAGTGTAAACATCAACATCTGCAGAGCAAAACAAAACAAGGTGATAATGTCTAAAAGTCTAATTGATTAATTAAATGAATGAAGTCTGGGAAATGATGATGGTGATTTAACACAAGTACATAATCTGTATTTGTATTTGTACTTTTAACCTAAATCAAAAAACAGGTTGAAATAAAACATGTACAGTTACAGTAACAGAACATGATTTTACCTTTTTTCTTTTTATAGTGCAGTACCAGGGCAACTAATGCTGACGTTGCTACTATGGTGAAAATGATGATCACAACCACATGATTTCTTTTCCCTAAAACAGGAAAAATAAATTGGTAACTTTAACTGTCTCATGATGATGTTTTCTGTTTTGATTGTTTCAGGTCACAGATAGTTAACGGTCTCACCTATCCTGAGGACAGTGTTGGTTATCAGCGTCTCCTCAGCATCTCTCAGTTCACAGGTGTATGTTCCCTCATGATGTGAAGATAAGTCCTGTAGCATGAGGCTGCCTGACTCTGACACACCCTTCACCTGCTGCCTCCACTCCTCTGAGACTGTGTAGAGGACGTCAGCTCTGGTCTGAGTCACGATCATCTGACTCTGGTTGAATCTCCATATGAGGCCAGAGAAGTTGGTGTTTGAGGTGGAGCAGGGAAGTGTAGCTTCATAGGACACAGTGATAGAAGCTGAAATAATAAAACAAGCAAACATTTTGAAGTAACCAGTGGAAGAAAACAGCATGAAAGCAAATATTTGTACAGTTCTTGGTTGAAAGTACTTCACTGACTCGTCTTTGACAAAGTGGCTCTTCTCCAGTGACTGCGAGTGCTGATGTTGCAGCTGTAGATCAGATCAGGATCTGAACGTATCAGAGAACCACTGATGTTGTAGAGCAGCTGTTCAGTCTCCTGGACTTTAGTTTGGTTCTTGAAGGCCACATTGGATGGAGGACTGGTGGACCAGGTGAGTTCAGGTTCAGGGTAGATCCCCTCTGAGCTGCAGGTGAAGATGTCTCCAACCTGCTGGAGGTCGACTTGAACCACTGGAGCTGAGAAAAAAGTATAATCTTTGTCTTGAATTTGACAACATTTTTGTGAATGTACATTAAAACAAAATGCAAAAGGACAAAAAAAAAAGTGTTCTGTATTTGCTGTGTTTACCGTCTACATTCAGGTCCATGAATGACTCCTTGTTTCCTCTGATGGTACTGGTGTAACACTTGTATAACCCCTGGTCCTGAACCTTCACCCCTGTCAGCTGCAGTGAGGCGTTTCCTCTGGAGATCTGGTCCTGGAACAGTGATGTTCTGCCTCTGAAGCTCTGGTCCTGGAGCCCCAGCTGGTCTTGGTTGTGGTAGTAGGAGTGGACAGGAGGATCTCCTGCTGTCAACTGAATCCAGTGGATGACCACATCAGCGCCGCCCTGGAAGCTGCACGGTAAGATGCAGCTCTCCATGAAAACACAGGACACCTCAGTGTCTGAAACATCAGGTACAAGTGTCACAGGTGGGAATATGCTTTTCCTTGATCCTTTATTTGTATGTTTTGATTATAATTATGATTTTTTGGTTATGTGTTTTTACTTTCTATGTATATAGCTATTTTCTTGCTTGTGGTGTTTTGTTGCTTGGTTTGTGTTTTGTTTTCCTTATTCATATCCGAGATCAAGTGAATTTAGTAGCAGGCTGGGCAAAATGATGGTCCAGTGAAAATTCAATGTGCCCAGAGGTGTTCGGTGTGATTCCTCACTACCTGTTGTTCCCATAGAAAACCTAACTCTCTCTGTTTAAGTCCAATAGTTGTTGAGCAAGTTTTCACAACACTGTTTTTATCCTTGAGTGACTGGTTGTTAAACCAACAGATAAAAGAATAAGTTAAAAAGATTCAACGCAAACAAATTGATAAGTAAAAGAAAGCGAGCTGAGTCAAGTCTTTGAGTCTGATTGGATTACTCACCTCCCCTGGTAAAAGTCCACAGGAAAGTCAGGATCACTAGACACTTTACTCTAGTCATCCTGCTGTTCTGTCACCTTCTGTCTGTGTTTCAACATGCATGAGGAAATGCATTATAGTTGGTGACACATTGGGTATGAGGTGTGTCACTCTGGTTAAACAGGTGTCATGTTGAAAGCATTGTGAGGAAATAGTCTTACAACAAACCAATCAATAACTCCATGAGGTGTTTAAAGACTACAACTATGTTTTCTCCAACCTTCCACTCATAGATTGATGAATCAAAACTGGTTAACTCCATTGGATGTGTGAAGCATCTACATCTGCCCTGGGTCCTTGACCTTGCTCATCCTTTTGGTTTAAGTTAATATGTTTGTACTGTGTCGAGCCAAGAGTGGGCAGAAAACTAATTTGAACAGAATAACTGAAGATCGTCTTTGCTTTATTCAATACACTAGTCTAGTGTATCTATGAACAGAACAAATAAAACAAAGTTCAGTGTCTGTTTATTTTATTTTATGTCCAGACAGACCATCTGTCTGAGGCTGAAGTGTCTGTACAGCTATGATAAACGACTGGCAGTGAACGCCTCAAACACCTGCTCAGTTCAGGTGTCAGGAGTCGAAATTCAGGTTCTACAACATCAAAACTCTTCACAGCCTTTTACACTTCCACCTGATCCATGTTGAATCAGTGATGGTCAAACAATTGTGGTAAAATTGTCCATTCAGGTGTCGTTTTTTTTTAATGGAGTTCAAGCTCAGAAAACACTAACACATCTTTTTTTTTTTACCAGTGACAAGAAGTACACAGATGTTTTCCCCCTTAAAGTGGAAAGTGGAGATGAAGCAATGTTCATGATGATTGGTCGGGGCCATACTTGTAGTGTTGCCTTTCTCCTGATCAGGATATGGCAAGAATGTATGCCACTGTGATTGATTAATCTGACATGGTGACCATCATGAAAGACTTTTCTGTCTTTCATGATGGTCACCATGTCAGATTAATCAATCACAGTGGCATACATTCTTGCCATATCCTGATCGTTGTGAAAGACTTTTCCATCTTTCACGATGGTCACCATGTCAGATTAAACAATCACAGTGGCATACATTCTTGCCATATCCTGATCAGGAGAAAGGCAACACTGCAAGTATGGCCCCGACCAATCATCATGATTCAGAGACTAGGAAACATTGCTTCATCTCCACTTTGTCTTTCCACTTGTATAGTCTGTCTGAACCTGGCCTAAGATGCAGTTTTCCTTGACAACACAGGTCACATTAGTTAGTACTGGTATGAGCAAGACAACTTCACTGACTTTTTGTGTCGGGCGCTATTGACTCTCATATAAGGATTTCATTGGACTACCCTTTCCTGGGTCTCCAGATGCACTTTGAGGAATTAAAAACTACTCCGGAGTATTCATCAGCATGAGGATGAGACTGAGTCAAGGTGAGTCATGACTCAATAATGAATTTAATTTTTTGCTGAACTATTCCTTTAAGAATTAGCATGCTGTGATTTGGGCCTTAATTCTTATTGGTGAGATGCCATTGCAATCTATGTGCAAACACAAGCAGAGTGTAGGCAGTGTAAAGTCCCCACAATCTGCCTGCCTGCCGAGTAATGTGTGATAGTTCACAGTACCATGTGCTCTCATCCAACAAAACACTGATGACAAGACTGTTGCAGGTCAGAGGTCACCAGCATGCCCTTCGACCAATCTCAACAGTAAGCTTACATTTATGCTGAAAGAGTTGGTGCAGGTTAACATATCAAATCACTAATTTCCTAAAGGAAATTAAATTATGTTTATTGTGTCTAATTGCTAAATGGTCCATACTGTAGCTACACAAATAAATAATTGATCACAAAAAAAAACATATGAAATCACTAGATTGTTGAAGCAACAGTTAGGCTAACAGCCTTGAAAAGCATTCCCACACTCATGTATGTCAGTCATGTGACTGTCTTATGTCTCCAATGATGGTTCCTGATGTTTCCCATTAGAAAGAGAAACATGGTTTTTGTTTTTTTTCCACCTTTATTCAATCTCGAGAATCATTGAGTGCAAGCTCTCATTTTCAATGATGTCGAGAGTACAAGTCAGATACAGTATTTACACAATTAACACAAGTAAGTTGGTTCTGTGTCTGTAAAGGAAGCCGATTTTTTGTCTTAACTTGTTTGACAGAGTGTCAATGTGATATTTGAAAGTGAATTTTTGATCTAACCAGATACCCAGATATTTATATTCAGGAACTCTTTCAATACTGTGTCCTGTGAGAGTGGTGATTGACGTCTTTAACTTTAGAGAATAGCATGTATTTGGTCTTCTATAAATTGAGAATTAGTTTCAGATTAGATAAGGTATACTGCAATTGATCGAATGCTTGTTGAAGTGTTTGAATGGCTAAATGTACAGTGTCAGCAGAACAGTACAGAATTGTATCGTCTGCATAAAGATGGGCATTACAATTTGTTATGTTGGACGTAATGTTGTTGATGTATTGTAAACAAGACAGGACCCAGTATTGAGCCTTGTGGGACTCCCTTTGATAGTGTTAAAGGGACAACAAGGAGTTTTGGAAAAGCGAAGCGTTTTCACACTACATTTATGAGCCTCCGCGCGCACCGTAAAATTCTTTGACCGGCGCAAGACGGACTCATGTTTTCATTCATCAATAATTAAAGTCAGAGGTTCAAAGAGGTTCAGTTACCGTCGTAGTTCCGACCATAAATGGCCATTCAGCTGCGTTATTCTCATTAAGGAAGCGCTGGTCGGCTCGACCAGCATTTCCGCCACCACTAATAATAACAAAATAACGATAGAGACAGAACGATATATTTATCGAAAATGGGCCCATTAACAAGTGTGGGTAGCGGAGATTCATCCACATTAACGTGAGACTTTTTTATAACCGAATAGAAACTCCTCGTTGTCCCTTTAAATATGTAGAATGGCTGAGATGTGAATGTGGTGAATCATTAAATCCTTCAACGTCTGATGTAGATTTTTCCACTTCCTGATCCCAGAAAGAATGGTCTCTGTGACTACTCCAGTCATATGACCAGTCAACATTTGACAGAGGCACTGCAGGTCAGGAGCCGAAGAATTGCACTTCCCTCTGTAGTTAGTATGGTTAAAGGTCAACCCCTCTTGAAAGCTGAGACTTAGATGAGATTAGAGCCTAAGCGGAAGCAGGAAGTAACGTCGCCATGGGACCTCAACTCTGAAAAACTATCCATGCAAGTGAACGGGACTGAAAGTTTTATTTCGTGATCCAATTGAATTGTGCCTTGAGAAAAAAATATGACCTCTACCTGTTTAAAACATCACGTTTCATCCGGGAAAAAAAGCAGTTTATCGTAAAACGGCAACGGAAGAATGTATTTTGTGTGAAGACCGCTCTACGAACTACAGATCTGTGTCCCACAAAAAATATGTCACCAACTGACACGGGAAAGGGCGGCATTTGGTGTGTGACGTCACCTACGCGACTTGTAGTCTTTCTGGTTACAGATTCTTCCGAATTTTATTCTACAATAGTTTTACGATAAACTGCTGATTTCTCTTCATGAAACGTGATGTTTTAAACAGGTAGAGGATTTTTTTCTCATGGCGCAATTCAATCGGATCACGAAATAAAAGTCCCGTTCACTTGCATGGATAGTTTTTCAGAGTTGAGGTCCCATGGTGACCGTTACTTCCCTCTTCCGCTTAGGCTCTCTATGGGTGGTTTAAATCTTTATCTTGATGTTTGTGCCCAATAGCCAATAGGATGTTCTTGCAGGCTCTCTCCACCTTTAGTATAAGAATCTGGACTTTGCAGTTTGGCCCTCAGAATTGAGGTGGCATCACACGCTTAAGTTGTGTTGATGGCTCCTTGATCAAGTTCAAATCCTCTTCTTTTTCCTGCATCACCTCAGAATTTCTCCCCAACAACTGTGGGTTTTTTTGTTTCTTTCGTTTACCTGCAAATGATATGAGATAAAGATTAGTGTAACCTATAAAACAAGAAAACATATTCTCCATCAGAAAAAGACAGACTTCCACCAAGTTAAATAAACCATCACAGTGATCATTAGTGCTTGATTTGATTTGAGTTTCATGTTTTCACATCACGTGAAACTCAACCTCTGCTTTTTTTTTATTTTAAGCTGAGACAGATGTTTATTTCTGCTTAGAGTTCAACTTACCACCTATTGTGCATGCAGACACAACAGTGCTCCACAATGCTTTAGAAAATATGAACTAAAAAACATAAACAGAGCATAATTTCATGATCATACCTGTTTTGTTTTTGCACTTCAGTGCCAGACTAATTAGTAGGCCTACTCCTACTGCTGCTGTCACCAAAACAACTCCAGATACCACATAACCACTGATGGTTAAATTCCCTGAAATAAACACACAAAAAAGAGAGTCAGACACTTGAATTGTCTCTGGATAGTTGCAGGTTGAAGACTCGGTGCTGTCTCACCTGGACTTTCTATCCTGAGGACAGTGTTGCTTATCAGCGTCTCCTCAGCATCTCTCAGTTCACAGGTGTATGTTCCCTCATGATGTGAAGATAAGTCCTGTAGCATGAGGCTGCCTGACTCTGACACACCCTTCACCTGCTGCCTCCACTCCTCTGAGACTGTGTAGAGGACGTCAGCTCTGGTCTGAGTCAGGATCATCTGACTCTGGTTGAATCTCCAGGTGAGACTGAAGCCTATGAGGGAGGTGTTGGAGGTGGAGCAGAGGATTGTTGCTCCATGATAGGACATAGTGACAGAAGCTGAAATGATACAACACAGAAACAAACATGAACATTTCAAGTTTTCATTTCTAGTTTCAGTTACCAATTTCTGGTAAAAATGACACCTGGGTCACTCAGGCTGCTGTTGATCGTAGTCCAGTATGGGGGATATTCTCTCTGCATTTCTGGCCTCTCAACATCAGTGAGAGGCCAGAGAACAGAGAAACACATAAAAAATATAAAAAGATTCTGGTTCCCTGAAATGTTTCTACAGACTTTACAAAGCAACAAAGCCAGTCTCCAGAACAGATAAATGACATAAAAATGCCATAAAACCAACAAAGACAGAAACAGGGAGCAGCACAACAGGTACAGACAAAACATAATACCACAAATAAGACTGAGAATTAAGTTTTGCAGCAGATCAGGCAGCAGAAGATGTTCCACAATCATAGATCAAGACTGTAGCTCTGAAGATGGGAAGACCAGGCAGGAAAACTAAAGGAGAGAAAGGGGAGAAAGAGAGGGGGAGATGGATCATTATTAAGGAGAAGAAAGAGACGCACAAAGCCTGGGTGCTCGTGTGCTTGATAGAGAAAACAAGTGGTTACGATAAGTGGTAAACAGAAAGATTGGAACATGGAGTGTTCATCACCAGTTGAGTCGCCAAAGCGCTCCCATCTAGAGATTTCTGATGGTTAGGAACAGATTCAGTGTTAAACTCTTCCCAAACAGTTTGACAATCTAGTGTTTGATAGGTGATTCTGGTTTTCTACCCAATTTCTAATTCTAATCAATTTCAGACTGAAAAAAACACAGACCTGGTGTAAACACAGTGACTCTCCTCCAGTTACTGCGAGTGCTGATGTTGCAGCTGTAGATCAGATCAGTATCTGAACGTATCAGAGAACCACTGATGTTGTAGAGCAGCTGTTCAGTCTCCTGGACTTTAGTTTGGTTCTTGAAGGACACATTGGATGGAGGACTGGTGGACCAGGTGAGTTCAGGCTCAGGGTAGATCCCCTCTGAGCTGCAGGTGATGTTGTCTCCAACCTGCTGGATATAAACTTTACGCACAGGAGCTGCAGGAAAAAAAGAGCATGTTGATGAATGAGGCAACAAATAATTGTTTGGATTTATTTTATTTATTTATTTATTTGCACATATATAACAAATAGTAAACAGTTCAGATGAAGTAGAAAGAAATGTACAGGTGAGGTTGGAAACCCAAAGGAGCCTATGGAGTGACCCCACCACTAATAGAACTTATGTACAGAAAAACGGTTTCTAATGAATAGCAATAGAGAAAGTGAAAAATGTGCTCTGAGTAACCCATACTGTCCACTTTCAGGTTGATGAATGACTCCTTGTTTCCTCTGATGGTGCTGGTGAAGCACTTGTATCTCCCCTGGTCCTGGACCTTCACCCCTGTCAGCTGCAGTGAGGCGTTTCCTCTGGAGATCTGGTCCTGGAACAGTGATGTTCTGCCTCTGAAGCTCTGGTCCTGGAGTCCCAGCTGGTCTTGGTTGTGGTAGTAGGAGTGGACATGAAGGTGTCCAGCTGTCACCTCCATCCAGTGGACGACCACATCTTTGCCGTCCTGGAAGCTGCACGGTAAGATGCAGCTCTCCATAAAAACACAGGACACCTCAGTGTCTGTAACACAGGAGGTTCAGAGCTTGTTCATGAGAAAAGAAATGTGCTTGTTATGTTTATGCCAAAGATTCTAATAATAGATAATTAGACAATTAGCCTATAATAATAATCCTATGATAATAAAAGCATAAAATAAGTGTAGATCTCAAGAACATTCAATATTTTGAGAGAAAACTTGACCAGTCCCACTCAGTAGCCTACTAAATAAACTGCTCACACTCAGTTACTGTTGGGAAGAAGATACAGTATCTGCTCTCACTCTACAACAAGCGGATTATGGTCTGCTTCATCCTGAAATTAAACATTCACAAGTAAAACAGCCTGAGAAAGAAATAATTGCCAACAGCCTGCCCTCTGTTTTATTCTGCTATTGATGAAGATTATTCTTTCAGCACAACGTACCACACTGAAACAATGAATGTATCCGTTAGACTTAGTTTGAACATAGTTTATATCCACCCTGTTTACATCCTCAGGCAGTGAACGCCTCACTTACCTCCTCTGGAAAGGGTTGACATCCACAAGAAAGTCATGACCCCCAAACACAGGGTGCCCTCACCACCCATCATGGTCTTGTAAACGTCATGTAAAAGACACACACAAACACACAAAAGAAAAACAAAACAGTAACATTCATTCAGTTTCATTTTCAACCTTTGGGGCGGCAGTGGCTCAGGTGGTAGAGCAGTTCGTCCAATGATCAGAGGGTCTGTCCTGTCCTAGTGTCCTTGGACCTTGCTCCTGATGGGTCGTGGTTCGCGCCTTGCATGGCAGCTTCCGCCCTATCTGTGTGAATGTGTGTGTGAATGGGTGAATGCAATGTATACTGTAAAGCGCTTTGCGTATCGTTTCAGGTAAAGCGCTATATAAATACAGACCATTTACCATTTCCCCTAGATTGCAGAAATTTGACACTAGTCAGCTAAAACATGGAAAGTTAAAGCAGAAGTAAGCGGAATGGCAAGTCTTAAATAGTTATATCTTCCAACAGCAATCACTTATATAGAGTGTTTGGTCTGGTCACTCTGCTCTGCTGTAAGCCGAGGAGAAAACTTTCCTTGTATCCTACAACCTTTATCCAATGAGGAAAGAGAACGGCAGGGGCGGTCCTCTCTGTGTGTGCAGCCAAGGGATGCGCGTGAATGTGGTGACGTAGGGACGAGGGCGGAGACTGCTAACTCCATCGGCTGACAAGAAGTTAGCCAAAATGACCGGATCGCTTACTTCTGCTTCACCATCTTATCATTTTATTGGATTTCTTTTTCATTGGTTCATTTTCTTTCATTGGTATTTTCAATTGGTTTATTATTAGACTTAAATCCCTCTCTCCCTCTGCTCTCTCAGCCTCCCTCACCCACTGTCTGTCTGCTTCACCCCGCCCACCATCTGATGACCCCACTGACCTGGTTAACTACTACAACTGCACACTCTCCTCCTGCTTGGATCAGCTTGCCCCCGCCAAAACAAAAACAGTTTCTTTCACTCACTCTGCCCCCTGGTTCACCCCCACACTCCGCCAAATGAAGACCCGGAAAAGACAACTTGAAAGACTCTGCAATAAAACCGGATTAACAGTTCACCTTCTTGCCTACACCGACCACCTACAACAGTACAAAGAAGCACTCAACGCTGCCCGGACCACCCACTACTCCCACCTCATCCACTCTGGCTCCAACAACCCCAAGGCTCTGTTCTCCACCATCAACTCCCTTCTCAAACCCCACGACAACACCTCCTCATCATTCACTACTGAAAAGTGCCAATCATTCCTATTATTCTTCCAAACAAAAATCAACACCATTTACAGTAACCTCAACACCTCCAGGATCCCTCCCATCTCCCCGCCTGCCTCCCTCCCTGCCTCCCCACCCACCACTATCCAGTACCTGACCCACTTCTCTCCAGTATCACCAGCACAACTCACAACCATCATGACTGGAATAAAAACCTCCACCTGCAACCTGGACCCCATACCCTCCAAACTCATCAAGGACTGCCTCCCTGTCATCTCCCCACTCATCATTGACTTCATTAACGCCTCCCTCCGCTCTGGTTCTGTCCCCCAAACCCTCAAACTGGCTGCCATCACTCCCATCATCAAAAAACCCGGTCTGGACCCTGACAACCCAAATAACTTCCGCCCCATCTCCAATCTCCCCTTCCTGTCAAAAATCCTGGAACGTGCTGTCGCCTCACAACTCACAACCCACCTCACCTGCAATAACCTGTTTGAATCATTCCAATCTGGTTTCCGTACAAAACACAGCACCGAAACAGCCCTCCTGAAAGTCACCAACGACCTCCTCCTCTCCTCAGACTCCGGACACCTCACCATCCTCATCCTCCTCGACCTCACAGCAGCCTTCGACACCATCAACCACTCCATCCTGCTCTCCCGTCTGGAATCCTCTCTCCACATCACTGGCACAGCACTCTCCTGGTTTCACTCCTACCTCACCAACCGACAACAGTTCATCAGTATCAACAACTGCACCTCCACCACCGCTCCCCTGTGACAAGGTGTCCCCCAGGGGTCGGTGCTTGGTCCCCTCCTCTTCATCCTCTACATCCTCCCCCTTGGCCAGATCATCCGTCAACATGGACTCCATTTTCACTGTTACGCCGACGATATCCAACTGTACATCTCCACCAAAGCCATCACCAACAACACCCACTCCACCCTCAGCAACTGTCTCACAGAAATTAAATCTTGGATGCAAACAAACTATCTTCAACTGAACAGTGACAAATCGGACATAATCATCATTGAACCCACATCCCGCACCAAAGCCAGCCACAACTTCTCCCTCACCTTTGATAACTGCACTTTGTCTCCCTCATCCCACACCCGCAACCTAGGAATCATCTTCGACAGTAAGCTAAGGTTTGACCTCCACATCAATCACATCACCAAGACCGCCTTCTTCCACCTCAAGAACATCGCCCGTCTCCGCCCCTCACTCACCTTCTCTGCTGCAGAAACCCTCATCCATGCATTCATCACATCCAGACTGGACTATTGCAACAGCATCCTCTATGGTTCACCATCCAAACTCCTCAATAAACTGCAATACATCCAGAACTCAGCCGCACGCCTGCTCACCCACACCCGCTCCAGAGATCACATCACCCCCGTCCTCCGTGACCTGCACTGGCTGCCCATCACTCACCGCATACAGTTCAAAATCATCCTCCTCACATACAAAGCACTTAATAACCTGGCCCCCCCCTACCTCACAGACCTGCTCCATCACCACACCCCCTCCCGCGACCTCCGCTCATCCGAAGGAAACATCCTGTCACTACCCACACGGACCAAGCACCGAACCTGGGGGGACAGAGCCTTCTCCATTGCTGCCCCCTCCCTCTGGAACTCACTCCCCAAACCCATCCGCACCTGCACTCACCTCCCAACATTTAAGACCATGCTAAAAACACACCTTTTTAAATCAGCTTTTAATACATAATTTCTGTGTGTGTTTTATATTGTTTTCTATGTTTTATACTGTCTTTGCTGCTTTTAATTGAATGTCTTGTGTTCTTAACTGCATTTATTGTATGTAAAGTGTCTTTGAGCTTTTGGAAAAGCGCTTATAAATAAAATTTATTATTATTATTATTATTATTATTATTTAGAACCGCCGTGAGGTCATTTTGACCTCTCTCGCTTCTTAAAATGCATGTAAATCTGTTTGCGTAAAAACCCTATGTCTCCCAGTCAATGACTTTTCCTAAAAGTGTGTTCTACATCACCTTATGCGTTTTCATGATTCTAGTATAAAAGAGAACAAAAAAAATTGTGATTTTACCTAGAACTGCCAAGAGGTCATTTTGACCTCCATTCATTCTAATGCAAAAACAGTAAATGGACTGCATTTATATAGCCATATATATTATATAGCCAGCCAGACACACTACACAGCTCAAAACACTAATGCTTCACATACACACACATATTTAACAAAAAATAACAATAGTCGTTGCTAGGCAACCAATATAGACAACTCTTTATTTTTCTATTTTTCAAACAGTGTGTGTATATAAAAGTGTATAAAATAGATTTTCCAATCATTGCAATCTGTGCTAAATAATGTCCATTTAGTCACTCAGTTTGTCAGTTAGTTAGTTAGATAGTTAGTTATTTAGTTAATTAGTCATTTTGACCTCATCCCACAACACAACACGAGTTCAGATAGTAGAAAGTTGTCAAACAGTTAAAACAGGTGTCAAACAGATAACAAATGAACATTACTCATAAACATTGAACATAACAATGACAGTCCCTTGCTCTCATGAGAAATGGAAATGAATTCAGAAATTTGTAACAATTTTGAAATTTTTTATATACACATTGTTCGAAAAATAGAAAAATAAAGAGTCGTCTATATTGGTTGCCTAGCAACGACTATTGTTATTTTTTGTAAAGTATGTGTGTGTATCATAGACTGTAAAAAGAATGGACGTAGCGTCCGTGACGTCACCCATTGGTTTGGGGGAGTATGGGTGCGTTCCGATCGACCTTTAGTTCCCTGCGCAGTGGACTACACAGGGTGTGCCGCCATGTTAAGTGTGGTTCCAAACCGCAGGGAGCAGTTTGAAGGGAACTGTGAACTGTGCAGGGAAGGAGTGAACAACGGTTCCTCACTTCGCCCAGTTCACCGGATGTTGACAACCGATATTACCCATCAGCCATTGCGGTCCGTTTACGTGCGTTACGTAAATTGGTAGGGCTAACGGTTAGCTACCTGTCTAACTTTAATAGCTCAGTGGCTCAATAAACGGTCCATGAAAAAATATTTTTTCCGGCGAATATCTTAGTTACAACCTGATTGAGCTAACAAGAGTAGTTTCATGTCGTGTCCGACAACGGGAGGGTTTTAACAGCTGACGTCCTGTTAGCTTAGCTGCGTTAGCTTAGCTGCCGCCGTTAGCTTAGCAACAGCCGTTAGCTTAGCTACCGCCGTTAGCTTAGCAACAGCCGTTAGCTTTCCTGTCAGCTGAGCCACTGATGCTTTCTACACATCCTGATACCCCCAAACTGAATAAATACCACGCATTGTAACACAAAACTGCTTTGCTTGTGCACACAGAAATAGTAATGTTTCTTAAATAATTTCAGATCTGTCTAAACGGTGATAGTGGCGTGAAACATTTTGAAACTTAAAAACTTTATTTTTGAACTCGACCGGAAACAGCTGTGACGTTGCAGGGTGTTCCGATTGGTGTAATATCAGTTAAATGAAGTTTTTTACGGCAGATTCCCTGTGCAGGGAGTAGGGAGTAGGGGGCTCTGTCCAAGTAAACTGTGGATCGGAACGCAGCTTCTGTTTTGTGCCTCTACTACGGGGGTTTGAGCCGCGCCATGTTGGATTCTACTTGCCATATTTGGAGCGGTGCGGCCGTTGGCCGGCCGAGAGCCCGCCCACTGGCCTCGTAGCAGCGGTCGCCGGACCTGTCACTCAACGGTTCTGCGCCCTAATTGGCCAGAACTTTAAACCTAATAACAGTAAAACGGTAGAGTTTAAAAAAAATTCACCCCCCTCAGAGTGTGTGCGGGGGTAGAAACTATCGGTTGAGACCAAAAAAATGAAATGTACCAGGCTGTAAATATGTTTTTTAAAGCTGTAAAATCGGCTATTTTAACATGGGGCTCAATTGGAGTTGCTCCCTTCTGGAGCCAGCCCCCAGCGACAGCCCAGGGGATTGCAGCTTTTTGAACGCGGAAGTGAGCATCACTTCTCAGACCGACAACTGCCCCCTTGGTGTGTATATGAATGTGAAGCATTACTATAAAGTGTTTTGAACTGTGTGTCTGGCTGGCTATATAATGGCTATATAAATGCAGTCCATTTACCATTTTTGCAGAATGGAGGTCAAATTGACCTCTTGGCGGTTCTACTTGGAATGTTGGCGGTTCTAGTGTTAAAATTATAATAATACCATTGTATTACACTGCTGTACACTGACTCTACTCTCGGATATGCAAAGTTAATAGATGATTTTATTGATGATATAGAAAATAATATAAAGATGACATCTTGCATTGTGCGTCATGCATTGTTATTATACCATTACAATTAGCCTATCCAACAAAGTATTTTACCCTTCAATCACTAGGTTGCTCACACAGAGAAAACACAGAGAACACCTCACTCACCTCCCTTTGAAGGAGCCGTAACCCCGATCAGAGAAATCACGGTCAGCAGACACCAGGCACAGCAGGGATATGGTCATTTGATTTCTGTTTGTGTCTTCTTCTTCCTCAACATTCTTCCAAAACAGGAAGTCACAGATCTCAGAGTCAGCATGTTTTATTATTATTTTTAGATTATTGAAAAAGCGTACAGTTTAAAGGGATAGTTCACCCTAGAATGATATTTCGCTCATTATCTACTCACCCTCATGTTGACTAAGGGCTGGAAGAATTTTCAGAGTCCACCGTCCCTTCTCTGAGTTACAGGGGGTCTTGGCGTAGCAGTGCATTTCAATGCAACGGTTGCAAAGGGACACCAGAGCTCTTCGTAAAAAAACACACACAAAAAAACATCCAAATACCTCCATGATGCTCGTATGTAATGTCCGTCTTGTGCTGAAGCCCCAAATTGCGTAATTGTCCCGAAAAAAATTAAATAAGTCTATATTTTAAGCTTGTTTGTAGCGGAAGCTTCTCGAAGCTCCTCTTCCTGGTCCGTCCAAATCTCGCGTGATTCGCAGTAACCGCACTGACGCCGGCGCAAATCACGCGAGATTTGGACGGACCAGGAAGAGGAGCTTCGAGAAGCTTCCGCTACAAACAAGCTTAAAATATAGACTTATTTAATTTTTTTCGGGACAATTACGCAATTTGGGGCTTCAGCACAAGACGGACATTACATACGAGCATCATGGAGGTATTTGGATGTTTTTTTGTGTGTGTTTTTTTACGAAGAGCTCTGGTGTCCCTTTGCAACCGTGGCATTGAAATGCACTGCTACGCCAAGACCCCCTGTAACTCAGAGAAGGGACGGTGGACTCTGAAAATTCTTCCAGCCCTTAGTCAACATGAGGGTGAGTAGATAATGAGCGAAATATCATTCTAGGGTGAACTATCCCTTTAATACATTTTGAAGGGAAAAGGCTGAATTCCTGCTGAACATGAATTTTGAGTTCATTATGGGCACAAGTCTTTTCATCAGTCTGTCAAATTCACATTACCTGGCATCTTTATTTGAAAGCCACACGCTATAATGATTGATCTCTGATATCAGTAAATCTGCAACACCTGAGATTAATCTTAAATAGCCAACATGTGACAGTTACCACATCAGCAATTGGACGACCTGCAGTATATTCTGGGCAAGGCTTGTCCGGGCTGTGTGTGTGTGTGTGTTTGCATGTGTGAGTGGAGGTCTTCTGACTCTTGCTCGGCTGGACCCCACCCAGACACACCGTGAACCAGCAGACGAACAGCTGCACCTCTCTGCACAGCTTTACAGACTACAAACAGGTAGGCTAAATCTGCAGAAACTGATTTTATTCTCAAAGATTCACACAACAATTACTAGTGCATGATGGGAATTTTTGTGAACTCAACAGGACAAGATGAAGTTGATGGTCTGGCTCAGTATTCTCCTCTGCCTCTTTGCCTGTCATTTCATAGGTGAGATTTTCTTTTTAAATACAGTTTTAGATACTGTCTTGATTGATAACTGCTGCTTACGTTATTTAAAAAAAGTGAAAACACATTGGTGTTAAGATTTAAGATCAAATCGGATTATGTTTATGTACAGATGTGAATGGTGAGGTGTGATTCTCCCAGATGTGACAGTGCTGCATTTGTTTTTGGTGCACAAAGAGGACTCTGTGTGAAGATGAATTCCTCCTGCTTCAGTGTGTGTGTGTGTGTCTGTATGCGTACGTGTGTGCATGTGTGTGTGCTTGAAGGGTCAGCAATAATATTTGAAGAGGGAGCAGGTATCCTGCAGTCCTCTGGGAGAGAGTTCAGTTTTCAGTTTTCCGGACCTGAATCCTGTCTTTGTAACTTGGGAAGCTAAGGAATGCTTGGAAATGTTAACTCTTTTTTTTCTGTCTCTTCTTCTTTACAGAGGCCAGAGTCATCCCAGAAGGAGGTATAAAACACACATCATCATATTTAAGAAAACGTGACAAGTTTCACTTTTGTTATTATGTCATTTAGATCATTTGCTTTCTCGGTCCACTGTTTCAAACACTTTCAAAAATGAGGACACAATCACATTTATCTTTGTTCTGTATTGCAAACAAAATAGAATAAAATTTGGATCACCACGTAAGAGATGCATGTACAGCAAACTAAAATTGCTAAAGAAATCACCATAACTTAAATCAGTTGTAGTAAAATGCATTGATCTGTCAACCCAGGATTTGTGGCCTTTTTGAAATTAAGATACAAAGACAAAATAGTTTCCATAACTGATACACAGGTATCATTTTTCAGTATAATACTGTATGATATTAAAAGAAACAACAAAAAAACAACCTCAACAGTATAGGTACTCTATTTAAGTTGTTGTCTTATTCTTATTATTTTATTATTATGTATCATTATCATTCCTAGTTCAGTTTTATTATTATGTTGAACTGGCCAAATTAAACTTTCACTTCAATTGGATAAAGGGGAACAAGAATGCTTGTTTGTTTGATAAAATGTATGATTTGGAACAAGATTATGAAACTGGTCAAAAGGGCTGTAGTTGTCACAAGTTACATCAATACTCACAACACATGTTGGATACTTACACACAGCCTCACAGCCTTCCTCCAAAGGTTGTGTAAACACACGCCGACTGATCATTAAGTCAGCTTCAGAGAACCCAAGACAGGGCCAGGACCTGTCTGATTTAATTGCAACATATCATAATCAAATAATTAATGGAATGTGAAAGCTTATGTAACGGTGAGTGAGGGTTATCCTTAACTTATCCGCTGTCCTTCCCTGACCTGCTGTTGTGTTGTGTGTTTTAGCACCATATGATGAACCACCAGCTGTTCCCTACTGGCCCTACTCAACCTCTGACTTCTGGAACTACATTGAATACTTCAAATCTATCGGCGCTTACAACCACATCAACGAGATGGCCCGGGCCTTCTTTGCCCACCAGCCCATCGGAGACACCCTGGGATACGAGACCAATGCAGGACACGAACACTGAAGGGGGTGGAAGCAGCCAGGAGGGGAAGAAAGGGTGGAAAGGGATCTGTTGAATCCTAATTATAAAGGAATGCATTTCATCATAGGTGAAGGGAAATGGAAGCAAAACATATTTTTTTTCTTGGTTTAACACTCGATGTGTTCTCATAGAAAACCTATAAAACTGAAAGTTAGAGTAAGTAGAAAGTTAGAGTAGCCTAAGTAGATCTTTTGTAGCGTAACTTGTATATCTTCATAATACGCCAAAAATAAACATGTTATGTCAATAAAATTGTGTAATTGAAAAAAAATCTTTATCTGTGAATGTTTTCTTCTTTTTCCCCTTTTTACTTCCTTGTCTTTTTAAAAATGGTAGTAACCTCTGTCAATAAAACATTGCGATTCACCAGCAAAGTCACTGTAGGCCTATCATAACAGATATTTCTCTGACTAGGCTAGGGGTGGGCGATATGGCGATATTAGATCGTGAAAGATTAGAGTGTGTAGACGATCTGCCAAAGTGCAGAGATCGTAGGATCGTCTGGGGCACATTCTATAAACTGCAGTTCTATGCTGCAAAGCGCAAACAAAGGACATTTGCAAAGTTTGCTAAAAGAGATAACAACAGTTAGCCTACTTTAGTTTGTATTTTTATTTGACCCTTTTCAATCAGCTATTTAGTGTTTTGATATACTTAAAATCCTGTTAAAATGACTGTGTTGAATAAAACAAACAGTAATGTCTTCATTGATATTTTACTTTCATGTTCATGTATTGAAAGCTACCTTTTATGTTGCAAGAGTGCACTTTATCAGAGTGTTGTTGTTTACCTTTTACTATGTTTACGTTGTTTGCACATGTTGGCAAAACTGCAACTATTTAGATTCAAATCTGTTCAGAAAGGTTCTTTGGCCTAAATTGTCTGTTTTTCTTTTTTCGATTTAAGATCGTGATGAAATCGAAATCGTGACTTCATTTAAAAAAAAAATCGTGATATGATATTTTTGCCATATCGCCCACCCCTAGAATAGGCTATTAAGAATTAACAGTGAATGTAGCCTAATCCCAGAAAAAGTGTGTATCCAGCTGTAGGATAGCCTACAACAACTAGCCTACAATGTTATTTTCTGACCATACAGAATTCAGGTAGTGGGACATGAATTTATCCATGGCTGTAGCAAAACAAGAGTAAGTCATATGACTGACAAAACAGGAGACGTGAATATGCACTTTATATTAGATGTGGGGGCCTGCACGTTAATGACAGCATAGCTAAAGTGGAACTGATAAGAAGAGTGTGTGAGGAGCCTGGCTAGCTGATGTCAGGCCTCATTTAATGACAATGCAATATCGTTATGACAGAAAATCCATCAAAATGAAAAGAGAAGCTGTCATTATCACCACCACTTCTCAATAAAAACAAAAAAATAATACATGGGATTTAATGGGGTTAAGACACGTATGCTGCTGCTGAGACATGTGATAAGTAATCATAAGACTGAAGTGATACCGAAACTGGCCAGTAGGAGGAAGCAACGTGTCTAGAGTTACATCCATGGTCTAGAGTAGCAAGCTAAGAGAACAGGAAGAAGAATTGCCTGACGTTTGTTTTGTTTATACCGAGCAGCTAGCTAACCCAGCTAGCCACAAACTCAAAGCTACGACATAGAGTAACAGTTGCTGAACTGTGGTTGAAATAAGATGAAACCTGCAGTGGACGAGATGTTTCCTGAGGGAGCAGGTCCGTATGTGGATCTAGACGAGGTCAGTCGAGTTGAAGTAACAACACAGGCTTTTTAACTCTGGCTAATTAATGCTAGCCTAGCTAGCTCGATGTAACGTTACTGACTAAACTAACAAAAACAAGTATCTTGTAATCTCAAATGCACCAGACATGAAGTCAGTCTGGAGATGAGGCAGACGTTTACAACTTAAGTTATTGTCAAACGTTAAATAATGTATGTGTTTTGCTATAAGGAAACGTTACTTTTATTGTTTGCTTTATTGCACAGCACCTGCTACCTTCATTATTCTCAGCTGTGTCCCAGAGCAGCAGCTTTCAGCACTTTAGTCCTAAACAGATCAAATAAATAGATGACAGAATATGTCTAGACTGTCCTTTAGCTAGCAATGTGGTTTAATTAAATGTCAGATACAGAGAAGTTATCAAAAACAACATATTAATACCTACTGTATGTTGTACTACTTTGGGGTATCGCAAAATAGAAATAACTGCTATTGTATTGTTTAATGTCTTTGTTATGATTATGAGTTTTCCATGGACCAAGGTGTCTTCAAAATTAGTTTGACCAACCAGCACTAGAAAAACCAAAGTTTAATCTTATGCAAGTCAAATAAAAGCAGCAAATTATTAGATTTAGAAGCTGAAGCCAACAAACATTTGGTATTTTAGCCTCTGTAAAATAACTTAAATTACTGATTAATAATCCAAATAGCTGCTGAATAATTTTCGTTCAGCTGACTAATCATTGCATCTCTAAAATCGTTTATCTGTGTGTGTACTATGTGCTGTGCTCATGTCTGATGAGTGGTTGTACCGTTGTGTGTTGACAGGCAGGAGGCAGCAGCGGCCTGCTAATGGACCTGGCAGCCAATGAAAAAGCAGTTCATTCTGATTTCTTTAATGGTAAGTCAACTGTATGTGCCCAAACACATCTCTTCCACATCGCCATCCTCTTCTTTTCCAGTGATGTCACACTTATTAAAGTACATACAAAAAAAACTTTTTTTAAACCAAAATCTTGCTTAATCTGATTCTCTAATCCAATTCATGAGCCTAAATTTCTTGATTCGTGTCACAACTATAACTAAAGCGATCAAACAGAAGCAACCAAATACTCCTTTGTCTCTTTAATGATCGTATCTGATAGAGAAATCTGAAGGACTTTGACGTAAATACCCTCAAGTGTCTAGTTAAACGCGTGGGCATGATTTTCTTTCATCTGTCCACTTCACTGTGTGACTCACACTTGTAACTAAACACTCAGGATCGTACACATGAAAGCTTGTCCATACGTTCATATAGGCTGTCAGACCATTCCTTGTTTCTGCCCTGACCTCATGTGAATTAGAAAACCGAATTCCCTTATGTGAATTTTTCCTTAATGAAACACCTTTAATTAAAACCTGGTTCACAGACATATGCATACACATAGACATCTGTCACAGAAACCTCATTATTGGGTCATTTAAAGCTTCAGCTTTAACAAAACTATAAGTTTAAATAAAAAGCTGAACATTTCAAACACACATATGGAAGAAAAAAAGAAGTTTGGCATTGTTTATGCATAAGAAAGGGTAACGGGGACAAACTGCATGGAAACTTTAGGTTTAGCGTAAGCACATTGTGCAGTTTTCCTGCTTTAACCACATTGTCTTCTTACATTAACCCTCAAAAATCCGGCCGTTCCCCAGTAAACACGGGTTTATGTGCTGGAGCGCGTAAACACATACAGAGAGGACGCACAAAAACACTAAGCTAATCTGTTTTCCGTCTTGCAGCGTTGGCTGCAGGCAAAACAATTTTGGCTCCGCAGCACATGACCTAGAAAGAAAAGAGCTGATTGTTAAAAAGAGGGGGAATGAAAGAAAAAAGGAAAAGAGGAGAGAAGAGAAGAGGTGGACGGTAAAGTGAGTTTTATAGCTGCTGTAAGACTGAAACTCAGCAGGACGCCTCGCCAGTCAGCTGCTTTAAAACACACACACACCTTTAAATCATTTGGGTTGTTAACACTGCTCAGGCTTACATTGAGTCTATTCTCATGTGTGGCGTGTTGTAGTCCAGCCATACCCAGTTTAGAATAAAGTTATTATCGAATTACTGTCCTTTATCAAATCTTATTGGGTTTGACTTTCTATATTTACAAGTCGCTAAAAACTCTGTTTTGCCTCAGTGGTTCAAAAAGCACAAAAGAGACGAGCAGCAGAGAGGCTGTGTGAAATGCTCGGTATGACACGTTCAAGGACCAGCTGTAGTTTTCTGTTCTCACTCCATATACTGAACCATAAAGTTGATGACATCAAAAAGTTTGAACACAGTAAAAGTAGAGACTTTTTATATACACTCTGTCCACTTAGTGATGCATCTTTTCATTCATAAATAAGCTCCAGCTGAATACAGACTAATGGCAAAACATTTCAATTCATCCAGCTGATGACACCTGACATAATGGGTTTTAGAAAATATTTATATCAGAGCTCAACAAAAGTGGATAATTGGCTGATGTGGAAATGGATCCTAAAGTGCCAGAGCCCATCTCTATTTGTAACGCTACTTCAGTGATCAGGGACACAACACGCTATAGCCTTTTGTATTTACATAATGGAAATGTACAGGTGTGGTCCTTATATGCAACGGCCCTGAGATTCTATTAAGTCAAGGACCGGAGAGAGCTCATCGTGTTTTCTCTTGAAATATGTGAAGCGGTGTGTGACTCTTGACATGCTTGTACCGTGTTCATTCACAACTACTTATCTGATGTTGTGAACACGTTATTGTGTATTTCCTCAATACGAGACGCCCCAGAATATGTTCAAACCTCCAGAAAGTGGAAGTTCCATTCGGCCCAGTGAAGTGCAGGATGAACCAATTCACCTTCATTGTGGTCTGTCTATAAAAGCAGCACAGACTTTATCATCTAAGAGATCAGCGAGTTGTTTTAAAGCGTTCCCGTCTGTGTTTAGTGAACGAGTTAGAGGGTGATGATGCAAAACCATGGTTTGATTCCAAAAAGATGTTGTCCTTTATTGTGGCTCCTGTAGGTGGAACGGGGAAATGACAGTATGATGTAAAGTGCTGTTAAAAGGTCGACTCAACGCGAGGGTGAAACGAGGGTGTGTTGTGTTTTGAAACTTGTGTTGCGCTGGAGCTGTTTGTTTACAGCGAAAAAAAAAAAATTGCAAAGGGTTATGGGTAGCCGAAGGCCAAGCTCTTTGACTTGCAGGCCGCTCTTTATTAGGTAAAACGTAGGAATGTCCTGTTCCTGGAAACCACAGACAAACCACAGAGTAAGCAATTTCAAGTCTTGTGTGGCAAAATCAGTTCCTGTGTCTGGACACTCTTGAAAATGTATGAAATTTATGTGAATATGGCAGATATAAATAAAATCTATACAGCCTATAAAAATGGCTGCAAGCTACTTCTAACCTTTTAAATCTGTCTGCAAAACCCCCGAAGAGTATTTCAGCATATTCTGCATCAGTTAATTCATGGTGATAATGTCCTGTAACAAATTCTTCTACAAAACTTCAAGCAGACAGCTCTAAAGGTCAGTTTTCTATTTTTTGATACAGGGATGACAAAGCTTAAAACAGTGTGTGACTTAGGTGGAGTCTACAGATGAGTCAGTTGTGGATTATTTAACTGGTCGCCCCCAAACGGATCAGTCAGGGTCAGAAAAGACATCACTGGTGACCGAACCATAGCCAACGTGTGATTCTTACAGTTCTCCATTGGAATTGATGAAGTTCTGTCACATGATTATTATCATTATGTTATGTAAATGTTAGTTTTAGGCATATTTAAAGGGATTTTTCAACATTTTGCCAAATTCGCCTATTTCCATATTTCCATATAGTCTTAGGAATAGGTTCATTACCTTTAATTGTCGGTGCAAGCTGTTTTTAGATCGGTGGTGCTGCTCAGCTAACGCAATGGAGGCTCATGGTATTTCTACGTTTTCCCCCATCAAACTCAATACACAATCCGACAACTCCAAAACCCTCTTGTGGACAAGTTGTGACCTGCACATTCGCCACGCTATGAGATAATTATTAGGGGATAACATTACGACACATGAAGCAAAGTTGATGAGTTTGATGAGGGAAAGCCTGAAATACCACGCACCGTGCAGAGCTCACGTCTCTGCCCCGCCGATCTCAAAACAGCTTGCACCGACAATTAAAGGTAATAAACCTACCCCTAAGACTGTATAGAGATTATGGAAATAGGCGAATTTGCCAAAATGTTGAAATATCCCTTTAATCTGGACATTTTGGAAAGTGACGCCCAATATCAGACATTTTACATGACATCAACAGCACCATGCTAATTTGCAGTGCTTGTAGTGAGTCACTCACATTGGCCAGGAGTGGTGTTGCTGGAGAACACAGCTTGCCTTCTTTCCCAACGTCGACAACATCAGCTTGTAGCAGCACAGATGTGGAGTTGAGACTAGAAATCTACTTTAGCCTCTGCAGCTCATTGATCACCTGTAATGATTATTCTCATTATTGACTCATTTGTCTGTTATTTTATAATTTTGTTAATGATTGGTCAATCCTTAGGTCAGTACAATGTCTATGACGTTGAAAAATGCTCCCTGCAATAACTAATTTGCATTTTCTAATGGTAATATTGTTAATCTTTAATGTCCCCCAAGGGGCAATTCAATATACAAACATAAAGCAATAGTAACTAGATAGGAATACATCAATAATACATCCTAGAATTAGTACATAAGAAATACAAGAGTATATCAAAAATGCATCGGCTCGAAGTGAACGTGGAGGTAAATGGACAATATGGAAATGATACTACTCTGCCGATATTCCAAAACAGTGAAAGGGAGCAGGCTAACACAAGGCTAACGGGCACAACCAAGGCACGGCCGGAGCCAGGTGTAAATGGGAGTAAATCAAACAGTCCTCCCTGGAACTCTCTTGGTGCTAAGCCAAAGCACCACAAAATACCTCCCTCAAACATGGGAAGACGATTATCAGGCAGAACCCAGCACTCGGAGATGGATTACGACACCGAGTGGCCTGCACTGCCATCACACAGGACTGTCTCCTCAACCCCAAAACCACGGAGAAAACAACCACGGACCAAGGCTACGAGCAAACTGCCCCAAGACACAGGGATTCTACTTGAGAACAGATATGCTCCACTTTCACAGGACCCAGACTCCCCAAAAGAAGGCTCATCTCCCAGGACCAGAGAAAGGTATGAGGCTAAATCTGATGCTAAAGGGCTACAGAGAGAGCTAACCACTGGGCCTCAAACTCTGATAGTGGGTGACGGAGCTGTGTATGACATAAAACGCTTTTGCAGCAAGAACAACACCAAGGTACTGTGTTTTCCCAATGACATGGTGTCTGATGTTTCAAAAAAGATCCTGAAGATTGTTGCTGAGCATCCAACATTGAAATCGCTCATCATACACACAGGAGCCCTTGATGTTGTGAAGCAACAATCAGAGCTATTAAAACGAGACTTCATGGAACTGATAAACAAAGTTCAGTGTTTGAATACTGAGGTGTTTTTCAGTGGACCTCTGCCAACAGTTCGGCGAGGAGATGAGAGATTCAGCAGGCTGATGATGCTGAACAGATGGCTTAAAGATACATGTACTGCTCAATCACTGAACTTTATTGACAATTTCAACATCTTTTGGGAACGCAGGCACCTCTTTAAGGCAGATGGATTTAGCCTTAACAAGTCAGGAGTACAGCTGCTAAGTGCCAACATCTTTTACTTTTTGCGTCAGGCACCAGCAGTCCCTGTCAAGGACAAGAGACAAAACAATCCAAAACAGCAGATAAGACGGCACTCTGGTGAGGGCGCTGAGATAAGGATTGACAACGGAGGACAGCAGACTCAGAAAGAACCTGCAACGTCATCATCTGCACCCCAGCAACTGGATTATCCACCAGCCCCAACACCTGCACCCCAACAAGTGGATCATCCACCAGCCCCAACAACGTCATCACCTGCACCCCAACAAGTGGATCATCCACCAGCCCCAACAACGTCATCATCTGCACCCCAACAAGTGGATCATCCACCAGCCCCATCAACACAACACAAGGAGTCTCCCTTAGCCCCAAAAGCCCCAAAGGGGGAGTCTCCCCCGGCCCCAACAGGAGACTCCCAACATTCAACCCCCCGAACCCCATCCAGCCCCCAACTCTCTTCATCTAGTCCTGACTCCCCATTTCTGGATTTCCCTGACAGGATGAAGAGCTTTCTCACTAGTGGAATCCAACTAACACCACGCCAGGGTCTCATATTTTCCCCAATTAACCCCCCACATCGTCCACCCCCTCGCATTCCACCACGTCAGAAACAACCCTCGACCAAAAGTCACCGAGCCCCCCCACTTCCTCTGAATCATCATATCATTGAATCTGAATGATATGTGCCGGGTCCAGGCTGCAATACTGATATCAAGAATGTTCTTTCCCAGGAAAAGTCAGGGCCCTATGGAGTTCAGGCAGCTTTCTCAATCCCTGTGGTGACGGGTAACAGAAAAGTGATCAAACTGGTGAGAAATAAAAAGGGTTCAATTAAATCTACCAATCTAGTGAGTATAGCTTGTCAACCTCGAAACTCACCAGTGTCTCCTGTTATCTCCACAAGGTTAGCTCTACTTAATATCAGATCACTAGCCAACAAATCCTTGTTAGTAAATGACATCATTATGACCTATAATCTAGACTTCTTACTTCTTAGTGAAACATGGCTGACTGAATGTAGCTGTGCTACCATTCTCAATGAGGCTGCACCAACAAATTTCAGTTTTATGAATAAGTGTCGAAGTGGTAAGAAAGGCGGGGAGTTGCTGCCATTTTTAAATCTGTATTTCAGTGCAAGGAAACTATATTTGGTGATTTTAGCTCTTTTGAATATCTATGTTTTTTAGTAAAGGGTGATCCAAAAGTTCTCTTCCTAATTATTTACAGACCACCAAGATACCCAGGAAAATTCTTTGATGAGTTTGCCGAACTGCTGTCAGTTATCTGCACTGACTACAACTTTTTTATCATAACAGGGGATTTTAACATTCACATAGACAATAACATGGACACAAATGCCAAAGAACTATGCTCTCTTCTTGACACTTTTGGCCTCTCCCAACATGTGAAAGGGCCCACACACACCCGAGGCCACACTCTGGATCTGGTTATCTGTAGAGGTGTTGACATTACATCTGTTGATATCAAGGACTTGGCTCTTTCTGATCATTTCTGTGTGTTCTTTGACTTACAGATAACTCCGGACATGCAGTTACCCTCTGTATCTGTTAGGAAAAGGTTCATAAATGAGAATACCAGTGTTAAGTTTATGGAGGCTATAGTCATGTCACCAACTGTGAGTGCAGAGACAGTTGATGAACTCCTGGATAATTTCAACTGCAAAATTTCAAATGTCATTGATACCATTGCACCTATTAAAACTAAGATGACCTTGGCCAGACAGAGAACACCATGGAGAAACACTTTGATGGTAAAGGCTCTGAAAACAGAATGCAGGAAAGCTGAGCGTAAATGGAGAAAAAACTAAACTTCTAATCCACCATGACCTCTACAAACAAAGTCTTTGTGATTTTAACCATGGGCTATTCAAGGCTAGACAGCAACACTTTACTGAAATGATTAATAAGAATATCAACAACACTCGTGCTCTGTTTGCTATGGTTAATAAGCTTACAACCCCCCCCAAAAGAGATAGTTTCAGAACTCTTTTCCACAGAAAAATGCAATGAATTTGCTTACTTCTTCAATGAAAAAATCAAATCCGTAAGGCTAAATATCAACACAAATCAGCAAAATAATACAATGATGCAATCCCTAAAATCACCTAGGAATAAATCAACTGTAATGTCAGAGTTTAATACAGTTGACCAAAAAACCTTAGAAGAAACAGTTCAGCATCTTAAAACATCGACATGTTGTCTTGACACAATACCATCTGACTTTTTTAAAACTATTATAAGCTCTGTCCAAACAGATCTGCAGCAAATAATAAATTGCTCACTTCAATCAGGCACGTTTCCTAAACCCCTGAAAGTAGCTGCCATCAAGCCGCTCTTAAAAAAGAGAACATTGGATACTACCATTTTAACCAATTACAGACCCATCTCAAATCTTCCCTTTATAGCCAAGATCGTTGAGAAAGTGGTTTTTAATCAACTCAGCAACTTCTTAAACTCCAGTGGACTCTTTGACAAATTTCAATCAGGCTTCCGACCTCACCACAGTACAGAAACAGCTCTTATTAGAGTGTTAAATGACATAAGGTTGAACACTGACTCAGGCAAGGTGTCAGTTCTGGTCATGTTGGATCTCAGTGCTGCGTTTGACACTGTGGATCACAGTATACTGCTGGACAGGTTGGAAACCTGGGCAGGACTCAGCGGGACAGTCCTAAAATGGTTCAGGTCCTACTTAGAGGAACGGAGTTATTTTGTGACCATTGGTAGTTATCAATCCGATCGAGTGGCTATGACATGTGGAGTTCCTCAGGGGTCAGTCCTTGGACCCCTTCTGTTTAACATGTATATGCTGCCTTTGGGTCAAATTCTACAGAACTCTAATGTCAACTATCATAGTTATGCAGATGACACACAGATATATCTTGCACTGTCTCCAGATGACTGCAGTCCAATAGAGTCATTATGTCACTGTTTAAAGCAAGTCAAAAATTGGATGAGCCAAAATTTCCTTCAGTTAAATCAAGAAAAAACTGAGGTCATTGTTTTTGGAAATAAAGAGAAGAGGGTTGCTGTCAGTAAACACCTTGAGTCACTGTCTTTAGAAACTAAAGACCAAGTCCGAAACCTTGGCGTGCTGATAGACTCAGATCTGACCTTCAACAGCCATATCAAATCAGTTACCAAATCAGCCTTTTATCAACTGAAGAACATATCCAGAATTAAGGGTTTTATGTCCCAAACTGATCAGGAGAAGCTGATTCATGCTTTTATCTCCAGTAGACTTGACTACTGTAACGGTCTTCTGACTGGTCTCCCCCAAAAAAGTATCAAACAGCTGCAGCTCATTCAGAACGCTGCAGCTCGAGTTTTAACCAGAACAAAGAGATCAGATCACATCACCCCGGTTCTTAAGACCTTACATTGGCTCCCAGTCAGCTACAGAATAGATTTTAAAGTTCTGCTCCTGGTTTACAAATCACTGAATGGTTTAGGTCCAGAATACATGAAAGACATGTTAGTAGAGTATAAACCCAGTAGAGCTCTGAGATCTACTGACTCAGGTCAGATAGTGGAGCTCAGAGTTCAGACCAGACATGGTGAAGCAGCATTTAGCTGTGATGCTGCTCACAAGTGGAACAAACTACCAGCAGAACTGAGATCAGCCCCAACTGTCAGCACTTTTAAATCCAGGTTAAAAACATTTCTCTTTTCACATGCTTATAGCTGAGAACTTTAAACTTATCTATTTTTTTTTCTTTTACTTTTATTTGCTCTTGCTTTTAACTCTGTTTTTAGTGTTTTGTTTGTTTTTATTCTGTCTTATGCTTCTTCTTTTTTTAATGTTTTGTCTTTATGTAAAGCACATTGAGTTGCCTTGGTATGAAATGCGCTATATAAATAAAGATGCCTTGCCTTGCCTTGCCTATCATATTGAACTAATTTCTGTGGGTAGTCCAAACCCCACAGAAATTAGTTCAATATGACAAAAGAGAAATAAAACCTTCAGACAACAATTCAGAGCAGTAGGGGCAGAAAAAGCTAACCCTTGTCAGCAGATGGAGTTAGCAGTCCCCGCCCTCGTCCCTACGTCACCACATTCACGCGCATCCCTTGGCTGCACACACAGAGAGGACCGCCCCATTATGCCGTTCTCTCTCCTCATTGGATAAAGGTTGTAGGATACAAGGAAAGTTTTCTCCTCGGCTTACAGCACAGCAGAGTGACTGACAGACCCGTGTTTAGGACCAAACACTCTATGGCTGTGTCCGAAATCACCCCCTACTCACTATATAGTGCACTATATAGTGACCACGCCATTTTGTAGTGGTGTCCGAATGTTTAGTGATTATTAATGTTCACTATATAGTGCACTGAATCTATCCCACAATTCACCGCGAAATGTAGTGAGCATCCGATGGTCACTAACCGGAGCAAGATATCCCATCATGCATTGCGGTCACGGATCGACGCCGTTAACACACTGGTCCAGAACAACCGGTGTAGCTACCAAATAAATGCAGTAGTGCAGCAGCCTCAATAAATGTGTCCAGCTGCCAGAGTTGTCCGGTCACGGCTTCCACAGACTCCCACAACAAACGTCGGAGCAAATTTCCTAACAAGTGTTATAAACTGACCACAGACTCTGGATAGCGATGCTAATTTCTGTTAGCCTGTCTATGGTGTTTTACATTAACGTTAGCATTAAGCTAGCGGACATTATGCTTAGTTGTGACACTGGCTGTGTGTGTTTTGAATGTTGTTTCAAACTATGTGGGTTTGATTGAACATCTTTGATGCTTAAATATATATATATTACCGCTGAATATATTGCTTTACTCCTGTACACCGGCCGTTGCCATGGTTGTATCCATGGTACCTGCACCAGCTGTTACAATCGCTGTCGGAACGTTTTAATTACGCGACGTAATACGTCATTAACTGTGCGGCGGAGTAGTGTCCGAAAGTGTTTTTTTTATTTGACCAGTGAGTCCACTATATAGTCCACTATATTGAATTCACTATATAGGGAGTAGGGAGGAGGGAATGAGTGAGTGATTTCGGACACAACCTATATAAGTGATTGCTGTCGGAAGATAGAAC
>NC_140926.1:20511756-20688634 GCF_045865225.1 Trachurus japonicus | reverse complement strand
TATTTAAGACTTATATATTAACACAAACATTCTGCTTACTTCTGCTTTAAGCTCCAGGGGAAAGCCTACAGGCTATTTGTTGATGTCTAATCTTTTTTAATTAGTATCATGATCATTTCTTGTCTAATGATGGGTAGGTTTTTTCTGTTTGTTTTTCTACCTCAGTTGTCCTCGGGTACTTTGCAGTAATGTGGACTGCATGTCTACAGCTCCCATATGCTTCAGCACAAACAAACAAAAGTCAAAGGCAGATAAAAGGACCCACCACACAGCATATGTTGTGAGAAGATTTAACCGGTTCAAACTCAAGCCAGAGTCAAAAAAGTCGTTGTATAATTGCATAATTAGCAGAGAATGTAGGAGTTTTGGGAAACAGCTGCACTAATTCTAACCCTGTGCTCTTCCTCCTTGTCTCTTTTCCATCTGCAGACTTTGAGGATCTTTTCGATGACGATGACCTACAGTGATGACGTCTCACACCAGAACGATTGTGTAGATAAAAAAAAAAGAAAAACTGTGAAGATGGGCTTATTTTCTCTCACTTGTACAGCCCCTCCCCCCTCCCTCCCTCCATGTCACTCACCACTATACTGAAATAAAGCCTTTTTTGCTGTCAATGTGAACCAGGTGTCTGTGAATTGTGAGAATCCCTTACATTCCAGCTTTAGAGAAAATTATGAGTATGGTTTTGGCGGCGTCGTGTTTGAATCTGCACCCTTGACTGGATTGTAGGTTTGCGGCCACTGCGAAACACCTGTTAGCTAACGTAATTACATACAAGATACAGTGTTAACATGAGCGCTAAATGTTCAGTTAGGGCACGACGGGACAGGAAAAGGGGCTGCAAAAAAATGTGGAAATGCTAAAGAGCTACAAGAGAAAATAAAGAATTCAGGTGCAGACTCCGGCAGTAAAAAGTCTTGCTGTCAGGTCGGCAGTAACAGTCAATATATTGATCGAGTCAGGTGTCATAAAAAAGAGGAAAATGGAAAAGCATTTGATTTTCCCTGTAAGGTTAGAGTCATGTCTTATCCGCCTCAGCCGTCTTCAGATACTTGTTCTGACTTTCAGATGAGCTTTGCGGTTTTTGTTTCTCCGTTTTTTTGGATTTTCCATGAGATGATGCAGGCTGGCATAAGCCAGCTGCATGTGTAGGTGTTAAAAGACAAAGGCTGTTTGAAATCTGCAGCAACATTTGCACATGAGAGTTGTAAACCACCGAAACAGATCTGCAAACATGCTGCCACAAACATCCCCTTCTGGTTTTTAGGCTTTACGTGAGATTGTGGCCGCAGGGATTTGCTCCCATTCAGCTGCAAGAGCATTAGTGAGGTAAGGTGCTGGCGTCGGGGCGATAAAACCTGGCTCACAGTTGGCGGCGTTCCTGTTCATCCCGGAGGTGTTAGATGGAGGGTTTGAGGTCGAGCAGACCAGACACTCAACGAACTGTCGCCGTGATTTCTTTATGGACCTCACTTTGTCCACAGAGGCCTTGTCACGTCCTCCACCTTCACCAGGTGGAGGGACATCATGAAATATCACTGAGTGGGCACATTCTCATTCATCTTCTTACCAACTGTGATTCTAAATTAACAGTTGGGTGCGAAATTACAACAATTTTGGTTATTTTAAGGTCTCAAAGATCAGATGGAATCATGTGCGTCCATACACCAATCAGATTATTGATTCAGCTTCCTGAGCTGTTCACCCATGGTCAGGTAAATCCGATCAAACCACGCCCACACAGTCCTGATTAAAGCCGATTAGCTGAAATTAAAGTAGCTCAACATTTTTGGCAAACATGCTTTTGCCTTTTTGCCAGGTTAGATGCAGATGTTGGTACCAGTCTCACATCTGTACCTCCGATACTAAACTCCGGTCTTTAGCTTGTAAACTTAACTGAGCACAATCAGCAGGAAACAGCCTGAAGAACGTCTCGCTCCCTCTAAGGGTTTCCTGCTTACCGACAAATAATTCTAGTTTACGTTGACGACTAAATATCTTAATTATAGGTTACATGATGTGACAAAAGCAAAACACAAAAAAACAAAAACAAGGTTTCAGTGGTTTTAAGATTCCTCAAGTCACAGCCAGTCACTGGACACAGCCCAGACTATAATAAACAGCTCCACAAAGTAAAGTGACTTTACTTTAACAAGATTGGAGTTCCAACTCCAAGTCATACTGCCATAAATCCAAATATACAAGAATAAAGGTGTCCTCTCTCTGAACTACTATAAACTAATGTTTAAAATCTAATTCTGACTTCAAAAAAGAGATGATTTACATTCAGCTAAATCACATTTAATGTGTTCTTTTTTTAGTAAAAAATCCCCAATTCTTGATAAACTAATCAAACCTCCTCATAAACCGGCCTAGACGCAAACCTCATAAGACCACAGACTGTCAGGATTGAATTATCCAGTCACATGTCATGTGGTGATGTTGCATCATACATCATCACATCGCAGCTATATGGCCTTTTTTTTTTTTGTAGAAAAGCACTAAAATCGCTGCCGATGTGTACATGTGCGTCTTACAAGGCTTAGCATGCCTGAACACAGTTAAAGTGAGGAGGAAACTGTAGATTATCAAATTCCTCATGTGTAGACCAGCTGTCCCCATATGTGTGTGTGTGTGTGTGTGTGTGTTCAGGTTAAGACAGAAGCTGTGGTTTGGCCCTCACTACCGTCTCTGAGAAGTGCTTATGTGGCACCTCGGCTCCCCTTCATTTCCCCCCTCGTGTTTTCTTTCTTCTTTCTATTCTTCTATCTCGCTCCAGAGTTAGTGAAACACCTTCAAACCAGATTCAGAGTCTTAAATTTCACTTTGAATGAAATCTGTTTGTTAAATAAAAAAAAGAGAAAAAAGAAAAGAAAACATCACTTGAGGCAACATCTCGCTCTGTTTCTCCACGTCTCTACCTCCTAACTCCTTCCAAACCCTCCCACCCTCTTTCTCTTTTCCTGTCCTTAATTACGGTGCCTGCGATTGGACCAAAACCTCAGAACGTCGCAGCCAATCAGGCGTCTTTGTTGAGGTGGCCCTTGACCCCCTCAGGTGGTCCCTGTGTGCGTTTTCCTGTGTTGAGCGTTAATGAGTACTTGTTGCGTGTGTCAGAGATGATGGGCTCGGTTTAAAACCTTGCGGGGTCCCTTCGTTTAGGGCAGTCTGTCAGAGGGGTCGCAGGGACAGGGTGCACCGGGAATCTCTACAACATACACACACACTCACACACAAACACACATTTAGTGTTCCAGATTCATCTGGCCCGTTGCTTGGAGTCCACATCTGGATCCGCAGACAGCCGTGTCCATAGGATAACCGCAGGTAAGACGCCAACGAAACCAAACAAACTATTTTGGTTTGTGTTTGTGGGTGTGCTTCAGTAGATTTAGGTGCTTACCCCGGAGATTCAAGTTCAGGTTAATGTCAAGTTTGTGCCGTTGAAAAACACCTGGTTCAGTTTTTCAAAGACAAACCAGCCGGGAGCCGTGTGGCAGCATGTTTGTTTAAAAGCCTCTCCATTTAGAGTTCACTTCCAAACTGCAGGGGTCACTTCACCGTCTCTCCAGGTGAACACTAGTGCTGCTCTGGGCTCTCAGCCTGTGATTGGAGTGGAAATTTAAACACTTTACAACAGCAATTTGTGAGGTTTGCAGGTCCGTCTGCACTGCCAGACACTCTTGCAGGTAATCAAATGTCTTTTCGAGCTCCTGCGCTGGGATCTGTTTTCTAGAAATTTCATTTAACTACCCTGGCTAGATGAACTTCAACCCTGTACTCTAGCAATAATCAAGGAGGTTGTGTGCATACTATATAGGTAGAATCTCTAGCTGCAATTGTGTTGTGCTAAAAGTTGCCGGTACTAAAATAACTGAGTGGGATGTTTTAGAGTAAGATATTTTTGTGTTCACAGGAGAGAAGGAGGTGTGAGAAGCCATGGCTGGAAGAAGGAGAACCAGTTTCTCCGGTGTGTTCGTCACCGCGGTGCTGGCTGTGATGCTGCTGCCTGGTGAGTACGGGTGGGGGGGCAGAAATGACATATGGTATCACATAACCAAGGTCAGCATGTCCAATATCTGTACAGTATCTAAAGTAAATATAAATGGCTGTTTAAACTAAAGTTTCACTTCCTTTACTGAGATAAAATTAATAATACAACACTAAATATGAATTAATACTAGTGAATACTATATCAGTGCATTGTACTAAGTAAAAGTAGGAATTTGGGCACAGTGAGTGTGGTAGAGATGAAAGTCATTTTAATTGTTTTATGTGGCAGGTTTAATTTAGGACAGCAACTGATTAATTTTAATCCTCTGTATAATATTGATATTTTTTTTCCAATTAACAGTCTAATCAAGCTTATAAAATGACAATTATAATTGAACAGTAGACGTCTTCAGTTAAAACAGAACTTCATGTTATTAAAGCTGGAATCAGGTGATCTGGAGTTGACATTTTTCTTCACATGATGATTTTTCAGTTGCAATTACATGTTCTGTTGACCCACCAATCATGTGATTGAATGTTAAACTTCCATTCTTAGGCAATCCGTAACTACACTTTTCAGACTGTTAAACTAAATGCGACCAGACAAACTAAGCTCATTTGTTCATTATAACATGTTTTCATTTTCAGAGTTAATTGAGAATAAAAGACACAGTGTTATGTTCAAATATGACTCATTCAAATTCTGACTCTTACAGAGATGATAAAAATGTCAATTATTATGTCTGAACCTTATCACAGACCCTGCTGTAATTTACCTTTTTTTCCCCTATTACTATTACTTTTTCCAACAAAATTATATGTTACTCGTCTTTTTTTGTGTTAATTGTATCTACCGTATTTAAAGACACAGAAAGATGAGCTTATGCAAGATTTTTGAATGAACTGCTGGATGTGCAGAACCGCACAAAAGTTAAGATTAAAAGGAGCGTGATTGTGAAATTTCAGTACCATAATCAGGATACTGTAATTTCACACTATTCACAATGCGGCTGAACTGCTAAATGATGCAATCACGTTGTTGATGACGACATTCATGCCACAGTGATTCCAATCAGTTTTCTGTCTTCACCTCAAAGCTGCGCTGTGTAGAGGTGAGAGGTCAAAATCCTAAAAATATCTACACATATCATGTTTTTATTAAGCAAAGAAAAACAGTTGGTTCTCTGGAAGGTTTTAACAAGTGCTGTAGGAAATAAGCAGCTAAAATTGGTTATTCAAACACTGTTGCATAGGTTAATCTGAAGCATATTTGGGGATCACATTATTTTGTATGTAAAACCTTGATCCTCAGAGAATTGATTGCTATAGTGGAATAAAAAGCACAGCAAGCTCCTCCTCTGTTTGCTCTCAAGCTTCATTGTTACCCTGCATCTTTAAAGCTCTTTACAAATAAATTTCACTTGACTTGAAGCTTCACAACCTCCAACTCAAGGTCTTGTTTCTTTGGGCCAAGGGTTAGTTGGAGCGCTAAGGGTTTGTGCCCTTCAGCGGTTCATGGACATGGACCCACTCATCTCTACATCCTCACCAACAGTGGCTGTAACTCATCTGTGCGCTGTGTATATCATAATCTGGCTCTCTAATACAGCCCGTGGTGTTCATATATCATCTATATGACAGGTAGCTGCTCCGCCACCTGTTTCCACTCTGCTGTCGACACGGCTCATCTTTCCCTTTTAAAATGGTTTTTAAAGTCACACTGTTAAAAAAAGGCGAGGAAAAAGAGGAGTAGTAATCAAGGGAGTTTTTTCTTTCATCATTCCCGCTCCTGTAAAAAATTAGTACCTGTCAGCATCATCTCCTCTTCTTGACTCTTAAAGCGCTGCTGTTTCCAGATGTGCCAGACTCTACTTTACGAGCTCATAAAAATAAGAAAGAAAACAGTGGAGCGGATACACTGAGGCAGCATCATTTAACCCACCATCCTCTTCCTTCTTTACCACATCACTCCATCACCTCAGGTCACCTTCACTTCTTCTGCCTTTTATTCCTTCCTGATTCATCGCTTTGCTTGCCACTCTTCCTCTCTGAACCTAGACCCCACAGAGAACATCACTGACTACTCTACTAGAGATTATCAAAACTTTTCTAAATCAGGAGGATTGATGTTTTTCCACTTCTCTCATGCGCCACGTAACCCTGAATTATCCCCTCTGGATCAGTCTTTTTTAAAGCCGTCGTCTGTTCCCACTCTCACTCTTCACCTCCTCTTCCTCTCCTTCTGTAAGGCATTAACACCTTTTCCCTGGAGAGATGAAAGAAACCTGGAGCAGAGCTGAATCCGCTCTTCCCTCGGCTGCATGCGGGGTCAAACGGTGCACGCGCTGTACACATGCCTGCGCCCACGCACACAAGTGCGCACGCAGCTCTTTGAAAACGCAGCATGGGGTTTGATGTTACAGGCTCACCTATAAAATCTACAAAGAGCTGCAGTCGCCAGAGCTTCAGGCAGAGCCAATTACCTCTGCCCCGTTTAATGAATGATATCGGCCTCCGAGTGTTTGAGGTTTAATGTCATATTATCACATTTGTATTCACGGCGCATTTCAAAAGTCAGACTAGATGGAGTAAGCAATTTCCAGGATTTAATCTTGACTTCAGCAACTTTTTGATTTTACATCTGGTTTTGTTTTTCTCTGATCACCTTTGCAGCTTTCTTGTCTGCTGGACCAATTGGGCAAAAGGCCAAAGGAGATGGTAAATATGTGTTTTTGTACACGTTGGTGTTTCTTTTTTTTGGCGTTTTGACAGGCCTTTTGACCATGAAATGAGTTCATGAAAGCATTGCTCCAGCTGGCATCAATACTTAACCTTATTATTGGTATCTAACATGATACTTTATGAAGGCTTATATCTAACCTCAAATTATATCAAAGTTTTAGCCCTTGTCATAAACTTTTACAGTCACTTTAAAGTTGTTGAATGTGGTGTCCAAGGGAGTCTGAAAACCCTGGGATCAACTCTACCTTCCCTCTTGTCTTTCCTGCCCTCAGTGGGAGAGAGCATCCAAGAGAAGGCGGAGGTGGCGGCAGCACACAGGAGGCTGATCCGCAACCGCAGGAACATCAGCTGGTACAAGCAGCACTCTGACTTCTGGAACTGGTACAAGTTCTTCACTGAAAATGGCAACCAGGAGGCAGTGAGTAAAAATATGCTAAAAAATACTACATCCCACATTTATCCAACGTATTAAAGTGGCACATCTCCTAAAACACAAAAAGGTTTCCAATATCACAGACGGTTAAAATGGAAATTTTCTTAAAGGGGTTAGCTAAAATTGCTCCCGGCCAGTAGGTGTCGCACTCACACTCGCTCCAACCTTCACTGGTTGCCAGGTATGCCGGGAGCGGCTAGTAGCTAAAGCTAACCGTATTTAGAAGCAACTGTTAACAGTGGCTGAAGACACATCTGAATAATTTCACACTAACTCACCTGCAGACGAACCAGACAAACCCGCAGCATCACCCCTGCACCGGCAACGTTACAATACCGGCTGACCGTTAGCATTAGCATTAGCACGATGCCATTTCTCCACAGAGCTATCATGATCTGGCCCCCCCTGAGCTCCGCTCACCCCTGATTGTTTTGATTAGTAGGCCTACCTTCTGTTTGTGTCACTGTTTGATTGAGTCAGTTGTAACTAATAAAAATTCAAGTTAGCATTTCCATGAAGTGTATTTGGCCCTAAAAAAAATTGGGTGGAGTATCAATTGCTGTATTTGTGCACAATTATGTCCATACTCATGGTGTCTAAATCAACTCCCCAGTAAAGCTGCTGTCTCCTCCCGTCTCAGGTTCAGGAGATGGACCGCATCTACCTGGCCTACCTCCAGAACAAGAACCGTGCTGAGTCACGTCGCTCCTACAAGGCCTACCTGAGCCACCTGGGGGACATCTACAAATCTTGTGCTGACTCTGACGATCCCAACTGCGTGGCCTCCTACACCAGCAGGCCCAAGCCCGAACCACCCAAACCTGCACCTGTCAAAACCTGTGACCCGACCAAGGATGCTTACTGCCTGTATGCTGCTTTGGTCCAGGGCAAGAGCCCCTACCTGCCCCTGGTGCTGCCAGCTGCCGCCCCTGCCCCAGCTCCAGTGAAGGCCCCAGCCCCTCAGTATGTCCGCTCTGCTGCCCCGGCAAAGGACCCTCAGTCTGGGTATTACTACTATGCTCCATCTGCAGTGCCTCTCCTTTCCAAGGTATACTATCAAGTGCAGTATCAGTCTAACTTATTGAATTAAGAGAACTGTAACAAAACAAGATGAAAGATGATCTATGACTATACATTTTTTTTCATGGTTCAGGAGCAGAAGGCTGAGCTGCTGCGTATCTGCTCCGCTGAAGACGTTGAGTGTCTGCAGTACCACATGAGAGCTGCCTATGGACACACACCCTCCGCTGGACCTCTGCCTTCCTATGCCCACCTGGGCTGTGATCCCAAGAAAGACCCCAAGTGCAAACCCAAGCTGGTGCAGAAAGCCCCCTCTGGTCGCTATCTGCAGTACCCCAACTGTGATCCTGTCAGGGATCCTTTCTGTGCCTATGCTGCCTCCCTCGTGGTATGCTTTGATTATATATTGATTAGCTCAAGTTCATCCTCTGCTTTCTGTTGCTATGACTTTCATGATGAAAGTTGTTTTCTCTGTTCCCCCAGGCACCCCGTGCTCCCAACCCCCCTGCGCCCGCTGGCCCTGGATCCTGCAACCCTCTTTTTGAAGACGGCTGCAACCCTCTCACCGCCACAAGATTTGCCTCTCCCCCAGAGTCATACAAGAACGAGGAGACCGATGAAGCTGCCGCCATTCGCGCCGCCCCTCCCCCCGCAGAGCAGAACAACGATCCCTATGCCATGTTTAGGGATGCGTATGCTAACGCTCATGCTAACAGGGTTTCTGATCCTTATGCTATGTTCCGCCAGGCCAGCGTCCCAGCTACTCCTGCACCTACCGACCCATATGCTCTTATCCGCAGATACATGGCCCATGCTCAAGCTAATGACCGATATGCTCCGCGCATGGAGGCTGCTCCAGAGCCTAACCCCAATGATCCTTTCTCTGCAATGCGTGAGGCAGCAGCTGCCATGCATCGCCGTGGCCCTTCTAACCCCAGGCAGCAGTTCCCGTTTTCCGTCCCCAACTTTGAGGAGCCTGCCCAGGAGGAGCGCCACCCGCTGGGCCCCCCAGGTAAGACCAAGGAGGGCTACGACTGCTTCATCGGCTATGACCGTGACTGCTTCCCAGTGAAGCCCAACGAGCCTCGCTCCGGAGTTCACCGTCGCATCCCGTACCCCGCCGAGGCATACGAGCCCCACGTGAACGCCGACGGCACCCGAAAAGGAGTCCTGGAGCCTGACAACCCCCACTGCGACCCTGAGTACGACAGGGACTGCCGCCTGCGCCGCCGCGAGCCTGAGCAGGCCCACCCTGAGGCCCTGCCCGAGCACCACGACGAGGAGGACCACGGCCGGGGGGCGGCGGAGAGCGAGCAGCAGCCGGAGCAGCAGGAGCAGGACCAGTACGAGACGGAGCCCTACCAGAGTGGCCAGGAGGAGCCTCACATGCCCTACCAGCCACTCTCACAGGGTATGCCCACCCTGCAGGACATACTGAGGCGCTACGGAGACCAGTTCCCCGAGCAGGATGAGCACAGAGCTTATGCGGACGACTACCGCAAGAAATAAACATGCAAACACTCTCATGCATGCAGATGGACATGAACACGCAGTCCCGTGCATTCTTGTAGCTTAGCCCATGACCGTCTCACGCAGTGCACAACCAGTCCAAACTGGACCAGTTATGGGACACATGAGAAGTCAATGGACCCAGTGCGCAAGTACATGCACGTACATCCACACATAGCTTCCAGCTGTAGGAGCGCACTCAGCTTTCTGAGTTTGCTCCGACAATGTTTTCATCTCTTTAGCTGCTTCAGATCTGTTGCTTTGGCTTTTCTACCTTCCACCTCAAACCTCCTCGATCCACTCGAATGTGTAATGACTTCTCAACGCTCAGCTTCGCTTCTATATTTACGCATCTCACGTTTTTTACTTTGTTTGTTGCTTTTTGTCAGTGATGGATTATGTAAAGTTTTTTTCATTTTGAATGTTCTAATAAAAAGCTCTTGAAAGCTGTTCTTTGAATTTCATTGACTGAACCCTTGAACTCTGACTCAACTTGATTGAGTTGACCAGTCCATTGATGCAACATGAGGCAACCATCAGCATATTTTTCACCCTCCCTATCTGATCAATGCAAGCATCTTTCTAACTCCTCCAGTTTGTATTGTAAGGATTGTGCTATACTTTTACAGTCCCCAAACCCCAGCTTGAATCTATTTTCAATGTAGCTTGGAGCTGAAAAATATTTTCTCACTTAGCGCTACAAAAGATCAGGCAGTGTGGTGCTTCTCGTAAATTGGCTTATGTTTAAAACTTAATCAAAACATCTACTGCATGCAACTTCTTCCAGTCTACTGTCCATTTGAGTGGAAAGACCAGAAAGAAAAACATGTCTTTTTCTATTTTGGACTTTAAGTCTGGAATTAATTTGGATTTAAGCTTAATTTAGCTTATACTTTTGAATGAATATCTCATATAATACCCTCTGTTGCCACTTAAAGAGAAGAACTCTGCATCACTTCTCTCTGCAGAAGATGAGTTTTTGAAACTGCAGATAAATCTTTGATTTATGGCTTAATAATGGTGAAACTCAGTGTGTGATGTATGAAAGTAAACAGATAAAACAAACAATGAGGTATCCCAACAGGATGAATGTTTTCCCTCCCCTCTCCATCCATTGATTTTCAGGTTCTCTTGTCAGCCACGTCAAACAACACTCAAACCTCCGCTGATGGGGCAAGGTCTTGTTTTGAAAGGGCTTTCTCTGGCCCTGCTCTTCTTCTTGCCCTCCTTCGACTTCCATCTTTTGACACACTGGTTCTCTCAGTCAGCTCCAAACACAAGCAGCCTGAGGAGGGTCGGAGAGAGCAGAGGCTTGACTCTATTGATCCAACAGCTCTCAAACACAGAAGCAGCAGCTGCCATTCAGAGGTCCAGAGGGAGGCTCATGCAGGGCTTTGAAAGAAAACTTAATACTTTATACTACTAAAAGACTTCACCATAGTTAGGGACTGTTCGTTATTTATCATCAGTGCCACCGGAGGGATTCACGGGACTTTTTTTTTTTTTTTACATGACCCCCCTGTCGGAGTCAGTAAATTTTAACATGACCCTGCATAAGCCTTATCAAAAGATACATGACCCCCCCCCCCAGCCATCAAGTACGTGACATCGCATCCACGTAGCGCGTGACACTACATTATTTCATTTTGACAACCATGTCTCATCACCATGCCATTTATCAGCTGTTATTAAAACCCAACTCATCAATAACAGAATCGCGATTTTGGACCAGCTCACATTACACAACAAACCATTAACAATTAATCCACACTCAAACCGAAGCAACAATAATGTGAACTGCACTCAACAACGTATTACAAGGTTTACGACAGATATGACAGACAACTCTGTGTGTGTGTGTGTGTGTGTGTGTGTGTGTGTGTGTGTGTGTGTGTGTGTGTGTGTGTGTGTGTGTGTGCGCGTGTGCGTGTGCGTGTGTGCGTGTGTGTGTAAGAAAGAGAGGGAAAGAGAGAGAGAAGTAGATAAAACCTGCTAGCTGCTAGCTGTTAGCTACCGTAGCTCAGGCGTCGGTCTCCCGTCAGGTAAAAGCTGCCGTTTATTCCTCAAATGAAGCTCATTAAGTTGAGCCTCTCCGGTACAGTTATCCATCACTGCTGTTGAATTAGCCGCTAAACTGCTGGACGCTAAAACCGAGGGGGGGGGGGCGTCTGTGTGTTTACAATTCACGAAAGCAACGTGAACGTACGTGCCGCTCAGACTTAGTAGAGTTACGCAATGAGGCAGCGTAGCCTCTGTATGGTACTGAAGTTAAACTCACTCACCCATAAAAAACGTGCTAAGCCGCGGGCAGAACCCTTTTTGAGTTCTTGGCGAAGCGGTTAGCATCGTCGCCTGCCGTGCGGGAGACCCGGGTTCGAACCCCACTCAGGGCAGATCAGAACATTATAAAATAACGTTGTGATTTGGGCCGTTGCTCTCATTGCCATCAGTGCTTGCAGCTTAGAAATGTCCCGTTTTTGTTTTGTTTTTATTTTTTGCGGGCATTGCAGTGTCCTCCAGACAAAATGTTGAATGACCCCCCCTTGCTGACCTTTTTTTTTTAGTGGACCCACCCCTCAACAAAGAATATTATGACATGACCCCCCCCCATTTTCCTCCGGTGGCCCATTCCATAAATAACGAACGGTCCCTTATCATCATCACTCTGGATCCATACAGGAGAGATACCTGGGAAATAAAAAACAGTGCTGTTAAGACACTGAAGACACTGAAAAACTACTACTAGCTACTAATGCTACTGAGGAAAAAAATATCTTTAAAAAAAATATCTTTAAAGCAGAAGTAAGTGATATATTTGTGTTAATATAAGTCTTAAATAGTTATATCTTCCGACAGCAATCACTTACATAGAGTGTTTGGACTGAAACACGGGTCTGTCAGTCACTCTGCTCTGCTCTGAGCCGAGGAGAAAACATTTATCGTATCCTACAGTTTTTATCCAATGAGGAGAGAGAACGGCATGCAGGGCTGTGTGTGCAGCCAAGGGACGCCGTGAATGTGGTGACGTAGGGACGAGGACTGTTATGGTGCGTTCAAGGAAACTCGTAACTCGTGTTTTTCCGACCTGTGAAGTCGTACCAGTTCGATCTGGTACGAGTTCACCGGTCGGAAGTTACGAGTGGCCGTTATAGTGCACATTCACAGGTAAAACAGGTCGGAAAAACACGAGTGGGTTGCCTGGAACGCTACAAAATCGTAAGTTGTGACTTGAAGCTGTAATTTACGGTTTCAAAAGCCTGCCTGGAACGCAGCACCAAAGACGGTTTATAAACCAAGACCTTTCATGACGAGTCAGCTTCCTGTATGCATGTCACGTGGGCTTCTGCACGGCCACGCCCCTTTAGAGAGACCAGAGGCAGCTTGGAGTGTATTGATTCCTATGGGACAATTTAATGTGAACACCGATTATGGTCGGGCCTTTCTCCCCACGGTCACTGAAGCAAATTTTGGACTCATTTTTCACAAGCCACATCTCTTCTGAACAGTTTGACACCAAAATGGTAATTTTCAGACGGAGAGATCCGGAGAAAATCCACTTTGTTCAAGACCTGTCTCTGTCTCTACGACACACTCTCGCGAGATTTGGCACAGATCTCCTAGGCAACGTCAAACAAACGGCCGCGAACTCCCGTGAAAATGATTTAAATTATTTTTGGCATGCTAAATATTACTGTTAGTAGTGTAAATATTTAATGTTATCATAAGAAAATATAAATATCTCACCTTCATCTACCTACAAATTGTATAAATCCACACACACACGATCACAGACGAGGTGGTGACGGTTGGCCACGCCCACTTAGAGAGACAGGAAGTGTATACCATTTCATATCATTAGAGCAGACACTCATGGAGTATCTTTCCATTTATTGAATATCTTTGGCAGCACTAGCCAAAACGACCGGATCGCTTACTTCTGCTTTAATAACTTTAATTCCTCCTCTTGGTATCTATAGGGCAGAACACGTACTGGACTGGTTGGGCCAAAATGAGTCAATATAAACCATATTACTCATTTACTGGGTCATTCCTTTCTTTTTGCCTTGATAATGAAAACTACTAATACTAATACTGCTACTTAGACTGATACTTTTGAAATAACAATAAATATCATCAAGTTACATTACATAAAAATCATTATTTATTGTAAGAGTTTTCTGTAAAAAAAAGTTATGAATACAAAATACTGTTGAGTTGAGTCAGTTTTTTATTTATACAGCACCAAGTCACAACACAAGTTGTCAAGGCACTTTTCAAACAAAGCAGCACTTGACTGTTTTCTTTACAAAGATTGATTATAGAGACCCAACAGTTGTGACCATGAGCGAGCACTTGGCAACAGTGGCAAGGACAAACTTCCTTTAAAGAGGCAGAAACCTCCAGCGGAGCTGAACTCAGGGAGGCTGGCCATCTGCCTCGGCCAGTTGGCCAAAGAGGAAGAGAGACAGCACTGTAATTGAAGGGAGGACCACTATTTAATGTAAACGGTAATAATGAGAAATGACATAGCCTCCACACCTGCCTCCAAGTCAGGCGTGGAGGCACAGCTTGGTATAATTAATGTTAAACATCATGAAAAACCATTAGCGACCAGTGAACTGTCTGTTTGTACAGTGTTGCCTGAAGCAGGTAAAACACCAGAGAAAAATCATCATTTCATCCCCTGGGCACAAAATATGTGGGAGCAATTGGCTGGTCTCCATAATATTGATGAAATTAATTTTAATATGAAGATGGCAAAACTTTGTAACTAAAGTTGATGAAGTTTTTTCTCATACCAAATGTGTGTTTGATTGCAAGACTTATCTGAATATTTAATGTTATCTTCTTATTAGAAATTTAATGATCAGATTAATCAGTTTATGTTTTTTTCTTTCTTTCTTGTGAATGATGAGCCATGGACTCCTTCAACTAAAAACTCTGAGGTTACTGACATTTTATTTAGTCACTGTAGAATTGTTTGTTGTGTTTTTTTCACCTTGCATGTTGCATACATGTTGTATAGGCAGTGCTGGGGTATCATGATTTGATTTCATATTAGTTTTGATTTTCAAGTTCGCAAAATTGTTAGTGTCTCTTCATATTATCCTATAATGACATACCGGCGCTCAACATGTATTTCACAATGACGGAGTGAAAATGAATCAACAACCACTTGGGTATAAACTAACCTAACAGGCTGTTCAGCTGTGGATAAGCACCTCAATACCTTTGTCACTCTGCATGTAGGCCTACAACCCATTCATTCTAATAGATGTGATACAATGTGAAAAACATGTACAATCATGTTTAAAGGACGTGCAGTCAGCTCAACTGTACTTATTAAAGTGTGTTCAGGTGAAAGAGTTGGTTAGCAAGTCAGCAAAATTGCAGCTACTGATGGATGACTGGGTTTGCTGCTAATTTACATTACAATCATGAAGGTTTGTCATTTTTCTACTGGAAAAGACAGCACAACGCTGTTGCTACACCTTGGCCAATGGAATACATTTATCAGTATTTACCTGATCGGCTTTTACTTAGATTATACTGCAGTGTTAGAAGCAGCTGTGGGTAAGGATAAATTTGCTGGAATGACTAATTGGGAATCATGGCAGTTAAATCCTTTACGCGTATTGTGGTCTCAGTTTTAATTGTTTAGCATCCTCATCACTCTGTGCTGCATAAGCCTCCACTGCCAAGAGGGATCACAGGACTGGCTCTTCATTAGAGCTGCTATTTCCTGTAAAACCTGTTGAAAATGTTTTTTTTCTGTTTGTTATAAACTAATTATGGTGAATCTAAAATGACAGAGAAGAACAGAAGAAGAACAAGAACAAGCTCTTAATCTTTTATTCCATTATCTGGCAGAGTAGTGCAGTTGTGGAAATGCCAGTCCAACCGTGGATGAGATGAAGATACTGTATATTCAAGAAAAGTCAAATCTGTCAGCAAATGACCTTAAACAACAAAAGATGAGGGAAAAGTTTGAACAGCTCTAACGTTTCTCAAGACAACATGTGCTCACATGATGGACACACTCTGGTGTTTAGACAGCGGGTAGGCTACTCTCTTATAACTTGACTCTTTCAGAGAGCAGGATCAAAACATTTAAATGCTAGAGAGCTGGATGGAAAAAATGTGCTTTTTCCAGTCATAAATTAAGACTTTGACTTATTGATGTGAAGAGTAATATTTATGGCAACACCTGTAGCCTGCAAACATCCCTATTAATGTGGATCTTAATATAATATACCGTAAACTATTATAAAAAACATAATGTTAAAATATTGTTATATAAAAATCAATGTAATTGAAAACCCCTAGTAGGTTTTCCAGCGTGGAGCTACAAGACGTTTCCAGGTAGACATGACAAATTGGGAACTGCAGCAGATCTGGAAGCCTGAGAAATGCGACGTCCTTGTTGTCATCCTCCCTCCTCCCACTGCTACTGTCTTTTGTTGTATTTCCACAGGGTTAGAAACACACACATGTGCCTGTGTTCTAAATCTGAGCCCTGCGATTATGTTTTCTGTCATTTTCATCCTGGATCTCTTTGATGTCTTCATTTTTAGGTTAGCTGTGGGAAAAGCCCCCAGCACCATGCCAAGGAGTTACTGTATTTGCTTTCCACTGCAAGTGAACTCATGACTGCAGGTTATTGATTTGTCTCCTTTTCTTTTCACAGAGCTGCTTATCTTCTGTTTTCTTCCCTTCCATTTATCAGATTGAAGGATATTGTGTCTCTATGAAATTTAGAGATAATATCTGAAAATGAGTGCAGTTTATCTTGAAAATGTAAGAAAGTGAATACAGACACAAAGTGGGGCTTTATTACTCCAGATTACTCCACTGGATATTTTTTAGTGACCTATGATAAACCTATGACACTCACTTCCGCATTGAGAAATTGTCGGTCAGCCTTCAACTGCTGCTTGAGCTTGAGGTAGCATGATTGACCAGTGGAAGTGCAAAGTGAATTAAGGTCAATGGCACTGGAGGAAACATTGGCAGCCATGTTTGAGCCACAGGTGCAGAGAGCACAGTTCTTTACTGTAATGACAGACTGGTATCAGAATTTCTTGTCACATATCTTTGGAGCTATGCTCAACAAATACAAAGGTTCTTCCAGCAACCCATCAATCCAAGAACATGAAAAATGTTTTCAAGCTTTAATAACACTGCTGTCATTTTTTGTTCAATTATGTGTCTGATCTTTAAATTAGCTTCCTCTGACTGACTGCCACATAATTCCTAATTGTCTGCACCGCCAGGCTCTGCAGCCGCACAAATTCATTGGACTATATCATCTTTAGGGTTAGTTTTATGTGACACGAATGTACTATAGGATTTGTTGTCACAGTCTATAAACATACTCTTACAGTACAGTAATTGTCTCATTGTTTTTAGATGATGATAAGTAGAGAATAATCATGTTCATCCATGTTCAATATAACCAAATGTAAATGCTTTGTAAATACTTTAGGGTTTTGCTATCAGTCCTTGAAAAGCAAGTTCCATGTCTTAAAAATGCACAGACAGTCATGATATAGCTATGTACATAATATCATATCCACATCCAAAATGAATAAGTCTGTAATATTTAAGAAGTTGTGATCTTCTGAAGGCTTCGGCTCCAGTTCTTAGACACATAAACTAGACAAATAGCGAAAACAGGAAAGATAAGAAAAGAGGAAAGAAAACCAACCATGACTGGTGGTGTTTTACAGTCACCTCAGGGGAACCACTTTGATTAAAAGCCTGTATGCACAGAATGAGACGACTATTATTCTTAATGTCAGGGAATCTAATATTAAAACCCCACTAGTTTGCTCAGAGGAGTTAGAATAAGGCTGTCAACACATGCTAATGTGATGTTACTGTCCTTAAGAGACAGCAGTGACAGACAATCAATCAAGCTGATGCAGTTCAGACCACTTATTGTGTGCAGGTAATAAAGACCTACGTTTTTTATGGCTTTTACAGTAAAGGCACAACATGAAAGCTGTGCTTCTATTCTCATCTTTTGATAATAACGATGGGAAAACCTCACGAAAAATAAAAACAATACCAGTATCTATTAAAATATCCTTGATTAATACATGTAACAGTGAAAAGGGGCAGAAAGCAAAAGAGAGAACAAGAGATCACAGTGCTGCCAAAGAAGTCCAGGGGCCTGTGTCTTTACATACAGTATGTGTTCAGATTCCTGCAGGGGACACAGACAATAAAAAGAAACAAATCAAAGAGAAAACAGCATGAGACAAAGTCCATCTGACTGAGTGAAGAAGTGAGTGATAGTGAGAGAGAGAGAAAGAATGAGAGAAGGGGGAGGGAGAGAGAGAGAGGGAGAGAGACAGTGTGAGTGTAGGGGGTATGATTTTGTCAGCAGCTGGAGGCCGACTGATTCAGATATAATTAGGAGTGAGGATCTCTTTCTTTCTCTCTCTCACACACACACACACACACACACACACACACACACACACACACACACACACACACACACACACACACACACTCCTACACGCACACTCCTACACACACGCACAGTCAACAGCTGGGACTCCCTCTTGTGGTGCAGGGGAGGACAACGTGCACGTCAGTCACTCCCGATGCTGTCAACACACATCAAAGCTGATTATGTGTTGTGTAGACTAACAATAGATTACACTGTCACACTAATGACTCTTCATCTTTTACACCTCTGTCCTGTCATTAGCTGTGCAAAGACTCATTATTTACAGCAGGACAGTGAGGGAACTCACAGTCCATAGCTGTACCTGTATCCTGTACTTACCAGCCGCTGTTTGGGAAAGGTCAGGTGAGTCCCTATTAACACTATTTACATAAGATTGTACTGCTTTCATTTGTATTGCTGATAGTTAGTCTGGGAATATAAAACCCAACAGGTGGAGGAGGGAAGACGGATATGGCTATTTCCTGGAGGCAGCATGTGAATTAGTGTGAATGTGAGCTCACAAAAACCCCAGTGGGGAAAAAAGGGTTTAAAGAAATAGAAAGGAAACAGAGAGAAAAGAGACTAGAGTTGGTGAAGAGCAGGATTTCACAGAAATAGAGACAGCAGGCAAGCACAGTGCAGAAATATTCCAGCACACGTCACTGGCGATGACAGGGGCGCCATGATGTGAAGGAGAGAAAAAAACGGCCTTGAATTATTGCTGACCTCTGTTCACCCCCGTCTCTGTGAGTCAGGGAGGTAGTGTATATCTGTCATACAGAAGCGCCACTGTCCTGTTTGGTCACAGGTTGTTAGCGCAGGTTAGAGCTGTGTTGTGATGATCCTGTTGCCGGTGGAAGACCTTAAAGGTCACACAGGACATAAAGCCCTTTTTAAATCCTGATTGAATGAAGTTCCTCATTAGTCCCGAGGAGTATCATCAGTTTAACCGGGGTCAGAGACACTGTACTGCAACAGGCAAAGAAAAAGTCACCGGAAATAAAACCTTTTTGAGTTGACTTTTTTTTTCTGGGGACCATGAATATCAGCCCTATAACAATAACAGCAATAACCCTGGTACATCACACCAAAATCTGGTTTGTCCACATCTTTGAAGCAGCTCAACAGTGTAATGAGTGTATATGAAAAAGGACTGATTTTGGATTCAAACTGAAGAATAACAAAAAAAACAAAAAACAAACTCAACAGTCTCAAAAAGCTGCCAAACTTATTTTGTGAGTTAGAAAATAGAATGAGCCATTACTCACTTCAAAAACATGGCAAACATCATTAGTGCTGACAAGTGTGCAGTCAGTTTTTCTAATGTGGGCGTAAACTCAAAAGAAAGTTGTTCCAACTTTTTTTTGGAAGCAATTAAAAACAATAAAAACTCACTCACTTGTGGTCTTTTTGTTTGGATGAAAACTCATTTCCTCAGATTGAATTTAATACATCTGAGACTGAACGGTTTCGTCTAACAAGCATCAAGAAACCTTCAGAACGCTCCAGAGGTGGTGCAGATGTTAGCTCATGTGTCACTGTGGCGCCCATGGATGTGTGTTGCAGCCCCCTGTGTGCATCGCCGCTGCACGCACATCCATCTCCACTCACAGTAGAAGAGGTCAGACGAAAACAGCGACTCAGCGATTTTCGGAGGCAGATTTACACTGGCTCTATAGATCTGAAGGATTAGACTGAAGAAGAGAAGAGTCCACAATATTAACGCGAGAGGATTTGTCTTTATGAGTTCATATCCTCTGTTCATTTCCTGTCCCCTTGCTGTGGTAACTTTCTCGCAGCTCGGCTTTGCTCTTGACTCAAAGTCACCTGCAGAATCAATGAAGATGAGTCACTGCCTAACACTCCACACTTCCACTTGTGCACACTTCTCTTAGTTGGTTGTGGTGAAAACTTTTGATGCACTGAGAGGTAGAATGTGCTTTCCTGATTATTACTATTCACCCCAAAGTGGTGATCTTATTTTAAATTCGACTTATTCTCAATTTCCCAGAGTGAGATATGATATATTCCAGCTAAAGGGGGAGTTGTGTTTGGTTTTGTGCGGGGGCAGCGAGTGTCAGACTTCTGCTAATGGAGGTTGAATTCACTCATTATATTATTAAAATTGTTTGACCCAAAATTGTCTGTCCAAACAAATGTAATGCTTTAATAGTGGCAATTTGTGTCCTTTTTTTTCTCTCTTATGCACCGTGGGCTTTTTCTTACTGAAGACACTGGATCTTTTCTCTTTCTAGTTCAGTCATTAAGGCTCTTTCTTCTTGTTCCCTGAGGAAACAGAAAATGTTTTAACAAGGACAAGGAAGAGAAAAACTGTAGAGAGAGACGCAGACAAAAAGAGTGACAGAGAGCGAGAGATAGAGAGGGAGCGGTAGGATGGGGGTCGTCTTATCATTATGAAGCAGGGTCGCTCAGAGACAAAAAAAAAAAGCCCCATGAACTAATTTCATACCAAATTTACATGAAAATTACCAGTAATTACTTGGGAGATATTTAATATGTTGGAGACAATTACGCAATCCACATGCAGACATTATTATGTAAATGCAATTTTGTTTCTGTTTCCCAATGTGGCACACACACTGCACACACACACAAAGCTCATCTGGTTGTTGAGGCTTGAAAAACAAACCAAGAAGAAGTTTTGAGAGTTTTTCCAGGGCCAGATGCCTCACACACACACACACACACACACACACACACACACACACACACACACACACACACACACTCCTCTGTGTTTGCTGTCCTCATTCTGAGTGCCTTTGTTTCCTCTTGTCACTGTTGAACTTGGTGATTAGTTGGATCCTGCGTCGCGCGTCGCTCGAGGGCCACGGCTCTTCAGAAGGCGAACGACGTGATGGGGAGCGGTCGCCAGGCGACAACCGGCGACAGGTCGTCATGGCAACCTTGGTGTGATAGATGTGCCCGACTCCCCGCTGTCGCCTTGGCGATGCTCTGGTGTTTATCTTGCTATCCTTCGCCGTGAGCACTCATTCATCATGGTGCCGCTCACAGGGGGCGCATCCCTCGCTAACAGCGCGTCTGATTAAATATTAATCACTTTATAAAACACTCGCCAGCCAGGTGTGTACCAGGTGTGTAGTGTTAGGCCTATGTGTTTGTGTGTTCCTTCCTGCACCAAAGTGTGTGTTGGTGTTTTTTCCACCTCCTATAGTCCAGTCTGGTCATGATTGTTCATCCATTAGCTATCCAAACTTAGATTTATCTGAGAACTGCTTCCTTGGTGTTTGTCCCTTTCCACATTTAATTAGCCAGCAGCCAATGAATAGCACTCTGTGAGAAATGAATCTGAGGGGTGAAGTGGAGCATTCCTTTTTCTCAACACTGATCAAAAAGAATAAATGTCTCAGTCTGAATATGTGTGTCTGAAATGTGTTGGTCCGTTTATGTCTGTGCATGTTTGCCAAACTTTTCATGTTTGGCCATGAAGCTGTGCCATCTGGAGCCACAATGCCTCAGGTTTGTGTGTGTGTGTGTGTGTGTGTGTGTGTGTGTGTGTGTGGAGAGTGGAGAGCAGCTGTTTAAAACAGCAACAGATGGTTCCTCCTCCTCTCTCCCGAGGCCCTTCACATTTACCCCACGATAGAGAGAGACACAGAGAGAGGAAAAATAGATTGTTATTTAAACAGTTATTATAGAGGAACAATAAGAGAAACTTCACATTAGCTGCAGCCTTTGTCACACAGCCCTCAGACTTCAGTTTATTTCATACATTGATTTTAAGATGTTACCAATTTAACATTTTCAAGTATTTATCAACAGGATTCCAGATGAGTGGTTTCATTTACAGAGGTGAGGTGAACTTGAGGAGAGGAAGAAGCTTTCACTTTCATATGGAAATGTATTTTTAGCTACTTGCTTTTATGTGAATCTTCAAACAATGCTTAGAAAAACAATGGAAGACTGTCTTTATTTCTTTTCTTTAAAACCTTGTGAACAGACTTACACTAGGCTACAGTCTGTACTTCCAATAAGCTGGCCTGCTCTCTCTGCTTTCCCTATATGGCCCAGCCTGCCCAGGGTGGATGTTGTAATGATGCTATGTAAAGCCCTTTGAGAAAAAAATATTTGTAAAAATGGGCTTTATGAATCAACTCACTTTGCCTTGCCTACAGTTGTGCTTTTATATTTATTTTTTTAAAGAGGCAAGTCTGGTTACCTGTCCGCTGTTTTGCTAACCCTCCTCCCAGCCATTTGCATTTGTTTTCAAGAAGGTCTGTGAGAAAGCAATATGGAGTAGTTGATAATGGTATACAGTATGTAATACTGCGTTACGATGTGTATATTATTTTGTGGAGTCTTATCTGTCATAAACAAGAGGTTACAGGGCACATTTGTGCTGGTGCCACTGAGACGAGAGCTGGGACACGGGGTCAGAGGCTCTGATCTTGCAGGGTTAGTTTTCAGCCAAGTCATACTACGTGGAAGGCAGATAGCCTCCGTTCTCCCTCGTAACAAGTTATAAGTCATTTATTTACCCATCACAATTACTCCGTAGCTGTTTAATTAAGGTAATAATGTAACAAAGTTGGTAAAAAATCCTGCATAGAGATGCAGAAACCAATGTTTGCTTTCTGATGGGGTCTCATCTGTCACAACATGTTTCTCTACTAAAGGTTAAACTTTCAATAACAATGCCACCTCGATGCCGGTCCACACAAAGAAATCTGTGTTTTTACTTTTTGTCCTTGTTCATAGTATTTTCTGCAACTTATACAACCAACTACCAAGCAAACAATCTGCCTCCAGTTTACACTGACAAATACACACACACACACCAAGTGTATGGAAGGATGATGTGTGTTTTCAGGCGTGTCAGTATGGATAGAGATTATTTCTTATACAGAGCTCAGACACTCGCCAGATGGAAATAGTTTTTTTCTATTTAAGATGTTGTTTTAAAATGAAAGCAATTAGTGTGGATTATGTTTCATCAGGACAAACATGATGTGTCTGTGTTTACTGCAAACATACCAACAGTATCAAGGGGAAAGGGCGGGTCTATGTGACTTTATCAGGTCATCGCCCCAGTGTATACCATTTCTGTAACACTTTATTTGACGCCTATCTCTATAGCACATATAACCAGACTTATAATGAGTTATAATGCAGTTATAGCACTGTATAACTATAATTATAAACATTCATAAATGATCATAATGCTTTATAACAATAATCATAACACACTATAAAGCATTTTATCATGATTTATAAGGTCAGGTATTATAATACATTATAACTGTTAGTAACTCGCTGACAATGCCCACATCGATAATGCATTATAAATATAGTTAGAATGTGTTATAATTGGTTTAGACATGTATAATTATCATTATAAACACTCATAAATGATCATAAGACTTTATAACAATAAGCATAACACATCACAGAACATTGTATAATGGCTTATAAGGTCAAGTATTATAATAGAGTTATAATGCTCTATGATGTGTTATGCTTATTGTTATAAAGTCTTATGATCATTTATGTGTGTTTACAATGATAGTTATACACATTTATAAGCCAATTATAACACATTATAACTATATTTATAATGCATTATCGATGTGGGCATTGTCAGTGAGTTACTAACAGTTGTAATGTATTATAATACCTGACCTTATAAGTCATGATAAAATGCTTTATAGTGTGTTATGATTATTGTTATAAAGCATTATGATCATTTATGAGTGTTTATAATTATAGTTATACAGTGCTATAACTGCATTATAACTCATTATAAGTATGGTTATAATGCCTTATAGAGATAGGCGTCAAGTAAAGTGTTACCAAGATTTCGGCATAAGTTCAACTTTTCATCTCACATGTTTGTTTCTTCATCACTGAAATGAATGAACTCACTCAGCTGAGGAGTGTACTGGATGGAGGGTGGAGTGCGTCACAAATTGTCCTCATATATTCAGGCTGATGTCCGCCTTGTTTTGGCCTCGTGCCACAGGTCGTTGTCATGTTGTTGACATGTAAATCTGAACACCCCTCTCAAGTGGTGCAGAATGATCTCAAGGCTGCAGCTGTCCAGATGTTGTCATCTTGCTCATGCCTGTGTATTAACATGACTACATCCAATCCAGACTGCAAGAAGCATTGCAGAAATATTACAAGTTTTAACCGACTTTTATCTAAAAGTTGCTTTTTCATTGAGTTGTCATCATGTTTTAAATAAAGATCCCATCTAAGGGCTTTACTGAACTGAACATTTCCTCTGCAGTGACTGAAAACAACTGGCACTACCATCTAAATGGCAGTGGTCTGAGGTTTCACACAAAGCACTTTATAGAGCAAAACAAAAACAAATTTAATTTTTTGTCCTGACAAAAACCAGGTCCCTCTCATTTCCTGAATAATCGGCATTGATGCTGGAAGCCTCATGCTGCTGGGATGTGTTTCTGCATCAGGGACTGGGGAAGAAAAACACAAAGCACTTCAGAGGGTTGTTAGGATTTACATTTCAACATGACAACGACCTGAAGCACAAGGGCAAAACAAGGCGGATATCAGTCTGAATATATGAGGGCAATCTGTCATGCGCTCTAACCTCCATTCAACTTAGACTGTGTTATAACTGAAAGGAAAAGCTGGATGCTTTTAATAATACGAACAAATAGAGCCCTTTCATGCAGGATGTTTTTGTAACTATGCAAAATAAGTGTGTCATAAAAATGTCTAGAAATTAGTGTCACACAGATCAAGTAAAACTAACGACGAGGCAATCAGACAGTCTAACAAAGACGTGATCCCAAGGTTTGCAGCTGAAAACTACCTTTGTAAACCTGTAAAATAAATTCAGGCTGAAAGAGAAACTGTGAAAAAAAGAGCTTTTGTGAACATTTGTCTATACATTTCCCATATTGTGTGTGAGGCTGAAGTACAAATGTTTGACCCTGCCTCAGTTGGAGGACAGATGGTTCTTTATTTAGTTTTCTGATTTCCTTTTCTACTCATGCACAAAGGTGAATTTGTCATACTGGTTTATTTTTCAGGTGAAAACAAGAATAACTCACACTCCACTCTGACATTTAAGACTGAAAAAGCAGCAAAACACCAAAATTGATCATGGAGATAATCCTTAAGTGCATCGTTATTTTGTTGTTTGTCTATTTTGTCTTTATCTGAATCCCAGGATACAAAGTGCATCTGTGATCATATCTGCAGAGACAAATTGTAAACAAATAGACTAAACAGCACAGGTCTGAAAATGCCTTCAGTTTAGTAGCTTGTTGTGGAGTGCCAAATATGTCAAGATCAAAATAAAACATTTCTTTCATTTGCACTTTTAGGTTCAAAAATGTTAGGAAAGAGTCCATCACTGTCTTTTAGTGGTTTATTTAGTGGTAGTATAAGAAAAACACCTGCTGCTTTAAAACAGATGACATTGCTCAACTCCCTGAAAACAAACCACAACCCACTTCAAGAAGAGAGAGAAAGAGAAAATCTACAACCTACTTGAGAAAAGGCAACATTAGCCGTGGATCCATCATGGTGTGAGGATAGTAGTTGCTGCATTTTATTTCTCATCTGTTATCTATAGAATGAAAAACATGCTGTAAATTAAGAAATACAAAAGAGGAAGAATAGAGGTACGACACAGGACGCCGAATCAGCTGTGAGAGACCACAGAGGTTCCAGGGAGCTGATAAATATTCATAAAATTGGATTCCCGGAAGTTACATGCTTGTAGATTATTTTCCTTTTCAGAAACCTCCTTCAGCTCCTGTATAGTATATACAGCCAAAGATTCCAGTAATGTTACGTTCCTGGAAACCTTGGCTGTTTCTCAACCCCTCTTAAGCAACATTTTAGCTTTTGTCACTTTATTTCTGTGAATCCGAGTCAAACAGTGTTATAGCTCTTACACAAGGTTAACAGACAAGAGGGTAAAATAGAGTAGGCACAGATGATAAAGAGAGAGGGAACGGCTGCATTCAGTCAGGACCCTGAGAGGATATTGGTGAGTGTGTCTTTATGAGGTGAGGACGAGCAGCAGCGTCTGTCTCGATTGTTGTGATCAGGCGCGGGATGGAGAGAAGGGCAGAAAGGTGAGAGATGATGGATGGAAGTGAATGGCAGGACAATAAACAAGTGTCACGTGGCCCTGCACTCATGTTGCATGTGTGTGCCCAAGTATAGATCTGTATGTCTTTGTGCGTGTGCATAGCTGTTTGTGAGTAATGTTTTGTGATGAATATTCTCATTACTCACCGTGCACTTTGACATTTCCTTTGGGAGCTCATTCAGAGCTCCTGAGAGAGAAAAAAAGACAAAAAAGTGGATGAATGTGCGCATGCATATGTATGTGCATATGTGTGTTTAAGATGTCTTGTTTACAGTGTAAGCTCACAGCTGTGACTGCAGAGGAGCACATGGTCATTATACAACAAAAAGATGAGGGGACACTGAGGCAAAAAAAAGAAAATGACACACAAAACATGTTTATACCATTGATGTTATGATGTAATCAAATAGATAAGAGAGCATCAAAAGAACATTTTGGGTCTAAAAGATAAATTCAAAGTTTTGGTTACCAGTGATTGCATAATATTCGTTAACTTTATTTGTGATTACTAATTTCCAATGTGCCATAAACAATCACATCTACTTAGTCTTACAACATTTGTAATCATAAAATGTTGTTTTGATCTGACTCTGCAGCAGCATAGGAATGGTGCCTTGCATGATTAATAGTAGAGTTGTTTATGAAGTTCTTTCCATTGCCTGACAGAATAAAAAAAGGGTGACAGTGAGAACCAAAATAGGAGTCTGGCTGTGTTTTGTTTCTCTGGCCTTTTGTTTATCAGATGTTGCCATCAGGGTTGAAATGCTTTAAACGCCTGCTGGACTGTTAAACAGCCTCCTGTAAACCTTTCTGATATCTGAATGAAGGTTAGCCAGTGTGCCATGAAATGTGTGTCACAATTAACAGAGGAGTTGATAAATACATGACGGTTGACCTGCTGGCACCAGCAGCATCCATGCAAATTTATTAAATTCTAATTCATATCGATCACATTTGAGTATTGGAGAAACGACAGGATATTGGCTCTTGTGGTCAAACTGAGTCCACTGACTGGAGATAGAATAGGATGCACTGAGTTGACCTCCACAGTTCATTAACAGAGTCAGCAATTTAGCCCCCTCCTCATCATGAAATGATGGTATGCACACTTGATGTATTTGATGATATCTGGTAACTGACAGTGGCGTGGCCAATTGTTGAAAAACGTATGCTAAAGGGCCCCCTGGGAGCCAAAACGCATGTTAAAGTGCCCTGATGGGAGCCACGTGTGCCCTTTTTTTTCCTTTTCGTCCCTGCCCTTCAAAAAGTCTGTGCACCCCACTGGTAACTGATACCAGTTACATAAAGCTTGTTGTTCTCTGCAGTTTTACATTAACTTGGTTAACAGTACAGTGATTATATGAGACTGAAGGAGAAGGACCTCAGCAATGGCTATAGTCCCTGCTTACACATTCAAATGTTCCTGTAATGGATCATTTCACAAACTGTAAAAACAAGCAGTCACATAATTCATGTCAGGCTCCTAGCTATCAATGCTGGGAAATATGTTGGTTTTATGTGGTTTAACTATTAGATTTAGTACTGCCTTTCACTCTCTGTCTCTGTCTCTGTCTCTGTCTCTGTCTCTCTCTCTCTCTCTCTCTCAATTCAATTCAATTCAAATTTTCAAATTTTCTTTATTGGCATGGATGTTACGAATACTAAGGGCCGGATTTACTAAGATCTCAGATAGCGGACGCTATATTGTTTGCTCCCGCTATAATATTGCGTGTTTGGTTAGTGCACGCAAAACAGGTGATCTACTAAGAGTAACCCGCTAAATGAAAACACGTGCAAACCGCAATATGAGGGTTTTGCGCGTCGTAATCGTTTCCGCCATGGAGAGAGTGGACAGAGAGCTGGACGGACGAAGGGACAGAATGACATTTGATCCGATGCATACAATGACAGCATGTGTGTTCATCTCTCTCGCGCTCTGTTTAGATAAATAAACACAAATCGCTACAGGGCCCAACTCGTCATATAGTGACGAACAGGCAGCAGCTGCAGCGACAATCACACACCTGTAATATGTGTGTGCCGCCCATGATCGAGTGGATTAATAGAGAGCTCAGGTGGGACACACGGATCTAAACACTCTGACCACCGACCAGAGGGATTAAAGACGGGTGAAGGCAGTGGTGACGTGTCTCAGTCCGGGACCGGGACTGAGAGACGGAGCTGAGCAGCCAGGTGAGAGGAGAGGAGAGGAGAGGAGAGGAGAGGTGAGGATCGCACCGCAGGACAGACGTGCCCCGTGCGTAACGGCGCGTAAAAGACTTTTAACACGGCTGAAAAACTGTTACAAAATTACCCAGACGTGAGGAAATGCAGAGATGTAAGATCACGGGGCTCTGACAGGTATCAAATCAATAAACGCATAAGTTTTGGCAAAGTTGTATCAGTACGTGGTTTTCAGACGTGGTGAATAAAGACGCAAAAACAGCCACCGCTATCTCTTCCTGGTTTGGTAAATCACATTGCACGCGCTAAATAAATCTATTTGCATCTACTCCTCCCAGTATTTAGCACGTTCTGGCTGAAACGCCCATATTTACATATTCATCAAGGCAAACACGCTAAATGGATCGCACGTGCTATTCTGCCCGTGTGAGGGACGCAATCCTCGGTGCGTCCGGTTAGTAGATCAGTTTCCACATGTGTTTGCGCGTGCAATCACGTTTGCACACGTTTTAATACACGCAAACCTTTAGTAAATCCGGCCCTCAGTTGCCAAAGCATCAAGAATCAATGAAACAAAACAAATACAATTAGTTTCCTTTTTTCATTTTCAAGACAAGAAGTTTCTCATACGGTACCTCAAATACAACTCACAAATATTATCTCAAATATTTCCCTCGCTCTCTCTCTATTGTTTCAGTGAATCTCCTACAGTAAGAAGTAACTGAAGGGGAATTTGCCATTTTTGTCACTAAGTTTATACCATAGTCTGATATGACTGAACAAAGTAATTCATCTCATTAGAAGACACACTGTTACGCTGTCCTGAGAGACAGTCTTCAAAATGATGACTAGCATCAATCTTATATTCCTCAGTTCAAGCCTTACTTGTCACTGAAGCCTTCCTTGTATCCCTCAAGGCTCAATAACAGGCCCCTGCTATTTATAGTCTATAACATTTTTTTCTTTACTGAGCATATCAATGTCTGCTTCGATGCTGATGATACGAACGGAAATGCCACTTAGGCTATGATTCAAACTATATGGATACATAGGAAATCTAATTCGTCCAGTATATCATACTTTGACTTTTAATAGCTGATTGTAATACAAAACACAAACTGAACCCTTACACTGAGCAAACAATCCACTACACTATCCATACTGTATTGTAGAGATAGGCTCATGCTACTGCCATGACCCTTGAACTACTGAATATGACTTATCATTTCATCAGAACTGATGTCAGACTCTGAAATAAACCTAGAAAAACAGTTTAACCTATTTTAATTTCTCTAGTCTGAGCTCTATCCTCCTCATCTCTCACTCATTATTTCCTTGTAACACCCTCTCACTTTGGTTCTGTGCAAGATTTGTCATTAATCTCATAATTTGTTTTTAGAATAATTTCTTTGCCATAAATAGCTGTATTTATCACTTCATTTTCAACACCCATAATCCTACTTTTCCTATCAAGAGCTAATGCGCACAGGGGAGAGAAATCAATTTTCTACCCTGACAACATGAACCATACTACACCTCTGTCTGAATGAGAAGTGGTTGTGTTATGGATTTCTCATCAACAGTAGAAGGAAGAAGTGATCAGGGTTCAGGTAGAGGTTTGTTTATTTACTGTAAAAGCAACACAGTTATCACAGAAAAACAGGTAAAAACGCTTGATTTCATATGTTATCAGCCGTATGCACTCTGCAGATTAAAGTCCTCATACTTCCACTTGAGATCGACGTATCCAGTTATTGTGTCCTGTGCTGCAATACATTCTGAGGTCCTCACCGATTTCATTATCTGACAGCACCAGTCACCATAACTGATCACACATCGATAAGTCAATCCAGGCTCTCCCTAGCTCATACACTTAAAAGTAGCAGTGTTTGCAGCATATGACCAGTTACTAAAAACATCACGTCTACTGGCAGCAGAGTGGCATATTGTACAGGCAAAGAACAAACTCAAATATTACTTTGTGAATATGCAAGATAACACATTACTGTCCATTCAGGCACAAGTAGATTTAACTATAATTGCATTTGTGTATTCCATTAAATTAGAAATGTAAATTAGTATTCTCATAGTGCGTACAATAATTGTGGCCTTTTTCTTTCAGCTGCAACCTTGGCGGTGTCAAATGGACTTGGCAGCAAATAAAGAAAATAAATATAAAAACATATTAATTCAGTGTGTTATAGGCTTATCTTGTAAGTACAACAAGTACAAAGCTTTAGTGCTTTAGTCTCTGCTGTAGACGAATGTTGGAACATAAGAGCGCACACTGAAATGGCTTTGACGTTGTTTGTAGGCGAATTAAATAAACCGAAGACAGGAGGGGGCCCTCCTACACAAACGTGATCTCCTGCTGAGGAGCCGGTCTTCTGCAATAATGAGAGTTGCCTCTTAATTGGAAGAAGTAGGAGTGAGCGTCTCCTCAGAGAGGAAAGAAGTGGATGCTCCCAACAGGCCACATTTGTGACCAAACATTTCTGGGGGCTCTCAGATAGATAGGAAAAGCCCACTCAGGAGCTGCCTCCAGATCTAAATACCTCCTGTGGGGTTTCTCTGTTTAAAAGAAATGCTGTTGACCTAAGTTCGGTTGGTAGTTGGTGCAGCAACATCCACAACATCATGGTAAATAATGTAGCCCGGACTGTGTGTTTGTTGTGTGTCAATGGTTTCAAGATAACATGAGACATGAGGCAGGAGACACACAAATTTATATTATTTTGTACTATTTTGTTGTGACGTTGCTGGTAATGTGTACCCCCCTTGAATATCATTATGTGTTTTGTTTGTTTTGGAGCTGGTAACATGAGCTTCAAGTCTAAGAGAAAGTAGCATAGCCTACTGTAACTGCAGAGTAAGGACTTGTTAGGGGTTGAACTTGCGTCACAGCAGGGGCCTGTGGTACGTATACGCCAAGGGTAAAACACTTGAACATCCCAGCTCTATAGAGCCATTGAACAAGGACCATTTTTAGTTGGAGGTATCTCCTCTTGTGTAAGAGGTGTTGGTGTGAGAGGTGTTAGGCTAATGGTTTGTGTGAATCTCTGCTCTTTGTGACTTAAAAAGTTGAAAACCCCAGGGAGATCTAAAAGTATTTTTTTCTACCATCGCAGAACAAACTTAAGCTTTTATAACAAAGTGCACAAAACTATCCTGAAAGCTGATCCTTTGTCTCAGGACAACCAAACCACTGAGGAGCCACACTAGAGATTCCCAGTTTGTTTTGGGAGTTTCCTCCGTCTCCTTCTCTGCAAATAGTTTCACTCACTTGATCCAATGTGACATTAATCCTGAAATAGTAACGATTATAAAAACCAATATGAATCTCAGTCCTTTATTTATCATGCAGCTAATGAGGATGTATGTAGTGATTAAGTGGAGATACAATCAATCCAATTTACAACAGAGTTGGAGGAGGGACACGCTAAGGACATGTCAAGTAACTATTAATAATGGAGGTGTTTTCCTATAGTTCCTATTTCTCAATAAGATGACGCTGGAAATTAGCTCATTTATCTTTTCTGATTAACCAGTGTGTGTTTGAGGGAGACCAGTGTTTGTGTTAGTATATGCTGCAATCACTTTCTGTGGATGTTTCTGAGTGAGAAACCAGTCCATCTCATTTAAAATTGCTTATGGTGAACATGGATATTTATTTATTTATCATTTAATCGTTAATAAAAAGGACTTAGTGAACTACTTCATGTTCATCACGTTTGCAGCCGTGGGGCAAAGATTTGCAGGACACTACTGATGATCTTTAGGTCCTATGAAAGTCTGCACACAATACTGTGACTGTTGTCTGTAACAACATCTATTGCACGTCTGTCCGTCCTGGGTGAGGGATCCCTCCTCTGTTGCTCACCCTGAGGTTTCTTCAATTTTTCCCTGTTAAAAGGGGTTTCTATGGAGCTTTTCCTCAGTCGATGTGAGGGCCTAAGGGCAGAGGATGTTGTTGTGATGCCATGTAAAGCTCTTTGAGACAAACTGTTTGTAAAAACAGGCTATACAAATAAAATTGCCTTGCCTTGCCTTGCCTTGCCTTGCCTTGCAGCTTCATTGTTCCTCCAGAAACCTACCATTATTCCTTTGGTGTGATAGTACCAACAGTACTGGGGAAATCACTTTGAAAACAGCAATTACTTTGCACTGTAAAAAGTTAAACTACAGAGAAGTGAAGGGAGAAATGAAGTTAACTGAAGCTACTAAAACTAGTTCACTAAAACAACATTGAAATTGAGAATATACACATGATGCAAAATTATGAAAAATAAACAAATAAATAACAGAAAAGTTGCAATGTTGCTAATTAATAAATAAATGGGGCTGATTAGTGAAGATGCTAAAATAAGAAGAAATCTGTCCTGAAGTCTACTTTTATAGCCTATACAGTTAATAGTTTTAATCAATCATCAATCATTTATTTACTACCACTGTGTGCACATGTGAATTGAACCCACACATACTGTATGTTTTCCTCTAGCTACTCCCCAAACAGATAACTGCTAAGCTATCAGTGCAGGGCAGCAGTTAGCTTGATTACGCACAACTCATACACACAGTACGAGTGTACACACAACTACTGTAGTATCAATTAGCATCATCATGGCTCTCAGAACAACAACAATAGAAGATATGGTCATGACCCCCAACTGACATGGCGACCAGTGTATGGGTGGAAGTGCAGTAGCATGGTGACTCATAATGCACAAGCACACGGGAGCCTAGCAGGACTTTGTAAAACATGAATCTGCATCTCTCACTTTAGTGAAGGAAGCACCTGTGAAACATCCCCACACTCTCCCTGAGCTGTAAAATCCAGCAGACACCTACGCGGGTGGCAGCTTTGACGAGTGGTGCAACTCTCACTTGCTTTCAATCCTGCTGCCATGATGGCGATGTGCAATGAGAGGAAATGGAGTTTGAAGTCAAACCGGGACATACATGCATTAAATATCATGACCTGATAATATCTAAGAGCCTAAAAGTCTCCCGCTGTGATTCCTCTCTTTAGCATAATGAGAAAAGTGGCTATCCTGGAGGCTACTGCTAACACTGAGAGCTCCCATTCCCATGTTGATAATTACGCTGCTCTGAACTTAGCATGTCCTGTGTGAGGCCTACTTCATCAGCTGGATCTCTCGGGGTGGAGAGGGGTCCAAGGATGGGTGACAAAAATATTTTTCTTGCACAAATTAAACCTAGCCATCCTTCAGAAACCACATAAACCAAGGATAAGGACGCACAAACAGAGCAAGTTTGAGTGTGTTCGAGACCGAAATATGAACACAGCCAGAAGGCGTTCTGGGCTCATGTATGACACTAAGAAATGAGATTACAGGAATTAATTTTGTGTCGTGCTGTGAGATCAAATTTGATTGGCCAACACTTTTTTATTTTATTTATTTGAACATCATAATTTAAGATTCTCCTCTAACTTTGAAGTGCATAAACTCTGAGTAAATTAGGTAAAGATCTACACTTGAAATGCAAAAATCTTACATAACCAGTTGAAGCTGAGCAGTTTTACGCCTGCTACCCCAATTTGTAACATTTATTGCCTGCAACTGCTCAGTAGTACTGTATAATTTGATTAAAGGGTGCACTGTGTCCTGACAGTCCATCACAACGGTATCACTTTATTACACAGTCTGATATAAAGGCCAGCGCAATAGTTTCTGATGCCTGAAACGATATCAGATAATCAGTTTATATTTAATCTGTTTTTGATTATATAATCAGAGGCTCTGCAAATGATAAAGACATGGGCGCTTCACTCCTTAGTCATAACACATAAATTATATACCAGACAAGCACACCCAAGAAATCCATTTGAAGGATTAGTTTAGTCAAATTACAAAACCTACAGTATAGCAGTTTTCAGTGCTGCTCTGTGCAAAATATTTATTGTCAGTCTGTGACTGCAGTAAGTTAGTCTGCTGATCATCAGTTAGTTACTACAGTTTTGGAAAGGCCAAATCATTTCTTGAAATAACTGAGCTCTTTTCACCAAAGACTCAAACCTTTTACATAGCTAAAGGAACCTTAAAGTTCCTTTGTACCACACAAACACAGATTGTACCACAGATCCCATATGATAAAGGTTTGTCCTATAGAGATTCCTACTTTCTGCTTTTTTATTTCAGGAAGTGTTGAATAAATGAAATGTGGAATGAATTATTCCCCTTTTTGTTAGGAAGCCCTGGGAATCTCATCAAAGACCCCGGGGGGTCCCTGGACCTCACTTTGAGAGCCACTCAAAGGGGAAATACTGCATTTTCCAACTGTGGGACAGAGTATGCAGGATTCACTCAAAGAAAGTGCAATGTGTTTGTGTGTGGTAATGTGTTTTCATAGGTATTTGGACAATAGAGCTCAGAGGACTAAGATTCAGCAGACTCAGGTTGCCCAGATAACACCTGAATAATAAGACAAATACTGCACCTTCAACCCATTATTACAACTAGGTGTTTAAATATGCTAATTTTGCATAAACCTTGCAGTTGCTGAGATTCACAGCAAAATGTAAAAATCAGTAAAATCAGCCAAACACACACTGAGCATGAATTAGTCACTGTCTGTGGACTATAGCCAATTAAAGGCACTGGGACAAAATGTGCTTAAACCCCAGTGTATGTGTCTTCTTGTGCTTGACAAGGTCCTGCATAATGTTTCAAAAGGAAATCAATGTGTATTTTAAGTGCTTGGAACGTACTGAATGTAAAGATGCATTACGACACACACAACACTTACAGTTTATTCTGAGCAGCTGCACAGATGTAAATTGACACGTTATTGACTTGTGACATGTTTGTTCGTAGCCATCGGTTCATTATTCATTCATGGATGACAGCTGTAATATTCTACTCCAACGCTCCAAATGCTGTTTGTTTCTCCCAGAGACCAAGGCTGTGATTTAGAATGTTAATCTGCGTCCCTCCATGTAAATAATGCTCCTAAATCATGGATTATTCAACACAAGTGAAGATGACTGAGAAGAAAGAGAACGAGAGAAAGCAGCACTGAGACGAACACACATGAGACGCATACTTTGGGTGAAGTAGAGTAAATATTGAGACATCCAAATCTGCTTGTGACATGGTTTCATTTATGTTACAGAAGCAAAGCAAAAAACATCAGGAGACAACACAAAAAACACTTTTTCCACTAAACAAAGGGAAACAGCAGCGACATCTAGACACAACTCAAAACACTGAGATCTCCTTCACATGTCCCTCATAAAATGTTTTTGTTTTTTTTTGTTAGAAATTCCCACACACTGTCTTTTCTTGCAAAGGGAAGCGGCGTTTCGGTCCTTCATCAGGCAAACAGTTTTTTTGACAGTCTTAAATAAGGGAGTGGTTACACACGTGTAGCCCATTGTTGTCATGTTGTCAGAGTTTCAACCAAAAATATATTATAACAAAAATAATGAATTATCTAAAGAAATAGTTTCTCTCTTCTTTTTTTTAAGAAAAAGAAAAACTCTCTCTTTGTTATTTTCAAGTTTGTACTTCATAAAATGGTGAAATATCCCTTTAATGGCTTTCAGAGTAGTCCCAGTGCTGATGACAGAGAATAAAGGCATTAACAGAAAAAATCCCAGTTCTAAATTGCATAAAATTGTTTGACAAATTTTTAACACTCTGTATCAAATCCTCTAATATCAGGCATGGAAACAGGGTCAGGGAAAAAATGTTTAGCGCCTTCCTCAACCCAATTATCGTTGGGGGAAGAGGGGAAAATAGGGAATAATCCCACTGACAGCGCTACACACTGAAGCTGACAAAGTATCTCATTTTATTACTCACAAAATAAATATATGAATAAATAAATACACTGAGCAAGTTCATGAAATCTCTGTGCTTCTCCAATATGTTCCTGAATTATACCTCTGATTAAGAAATCACATTATTTAGCTGTCTAACAAAGATACCTCATCAATATAAGAAGGGGAAAAAACCTGACCTAGTTATATGGATGTACCTACATTATAATTTTTTTTTTAATATAATTGAATTACTGGGGGCAGAGTAAATGCAATTTCACGTCCTCCTCTCCTCGTGGTTCGTCTGAATCAGTAAAGTGCAATCGTGCTTATTTTCCGTGTCTGTTGCTAACATGCTAATAACGGCCTAATACTCATGCTAATTCTTAGCTGGTAGCTGACGTGTTCCCCCTCCTGCCCCCCTCCTCTGCACTCCACATTCATTAACAAATCTTCCAAAAATATACACATCTGAATCCACGCGAATAAAGGCTTGTTTTTTTTTTTATTGATTCCAAAAACACATAATTTCCAAAAGCTACTAAATGTATTTCCTTTGTCAATTGTGATTCTGTCCTTTTTTTAAAACATGATGTTTCGCAGAGCCCTCTCACTGTGAGTAATCACTTAAGTGGTTGCCCGCATTATGACTTACTTTTTTTCCTGTGTGTTTTTTCTTTGTTTGGTAAACCTGCAGTCATTAATTTTACCTCTTCACGTTGTCGGCATCGTTCCGACCCTGAAGCCCTGACCTGTCTCCACAGACTACACTACAAATGAATCATCCTGGTTCCCTAAATCCAACAAGAAACTAGACAAACTACTGCAAGTTTGTTTCACTTTGTGTGAGCTGTAATGCAACTCTTGTGCTCTTGTGTACACGGTGGATGTGACTACAGCAAGTACATTCTAATGGCAGGAGTCTGTAATGTTAACACGAAGCATGACAGCGTGTTTAGCCCTAGTCTTCATATCTTCCTTCTGCTTTGTATACACTTGCTTGTGGTGAGCAGGATGAGACTGGTATTTTGTGTGTTTTCCTGCGGCCGACCGCACCGGGCAATGATAATGTGCTGTGGGATTAAAAAGGTCCCAGCTTGTATTTAAGACGCCCACTGAGCTCACTTTGCGCTCGCTCTTTTCTACTATTAAGAGGATTTGTTTCTTAATTGGAGACCCGTGGCCCTTCTTGTTGTTCCCCCTCTAAACGTCGCTGTTCCTCTTCCGCTCTTATTCCCTGTAGTGAGCCACCAGTATCAGTTTGGGCTTGGGGCTGTTAGCAGCAGCAGTGGTGGGGTGGTGGAAAGCGTCGGAGCCTCTGTCCGATGGCGATGGCGACGGAGCCGTGCCATTGGCTCCCTGCGAGGACCTCTGGATGGAGTTGGGCGTGGGCATGGCGGAGGACGGGGCCGGAGCAGACACCGGGTGCTCTCTCTCTTGGCGTACGGTGCGGAGAGTCTTGGTCGGCCGCGAAAGTGTCTTTAAGGTGGAGCCTCGCTCGGGGGTGGAGCAGCTGAGGAACGCCCTGAAACACCTGTAAAACTACACACACACACACAAGTTGTATCATTAGCAACACTGTAGGTAATAAGAGCAGTGGTTGTCAAAGTAGAAACAATATTGGTTTTGACTCTTGTTATGACACAAGTTTAACCAGAAAAGACACAGTCATGAATACAGATGCTTTACTCAATAAAGCTGTTAATTAGATTGATTCATTCTAAAGTAAGAAGCAGAATCCAAAGGAACCCAGTCAGTGTGTTCAATTGCTCCTGCCAAATCAATAATTAAAAATTGACATGTGCAGCACCTGAACAAGAACTTCTTCATGCATCTTCATACTGCTGTGGTGATATGAAACAAATTTTCCTGTTATAGAAAACATAGAATAAATTACTTTTAGAAATAAAGTTTAGAGGCAAAAGAGCTGTTGTAGCAGCAGTCGTCATGTGGTAACGTGATATTTGGATCCCAGCCCTGCAGGTGGGTCAGCAAATCAAATCAATAAGGCAGCTATCAGATAAACCTTGCCAATCGATGGCATTGTTTACTTGGTTGTTATTTCACCCTCGGTCCACGATGACTGGAGCATCTAAATCAGTGGTTCCCAACCTTTCTGGCTCGTGACCCCATTTTGACATCACAAATTTCTGGCAACCCCCCGGTCAATCAAGATGTGCCAGCTCAGATATTTTTATGCTGCATTTTATTTGAACTCGATTTTAAAAAATTGCGAAAGTTAAAGTATAGAATACAGTTGTTCAGGATTGTGTGTGGCGTTTTTAATCATAATTTCAAAAGGAATAATAATTAGTTTAAAAAATATTTTTATCAGTATTTTTTTTTATCAATTACTAAACATTTCAGGCGACCCCATTTGAATTCCAGGCGACCCCACATGGGGTCTCGACCCCAAGGTTGAAAAACACTGATCTAAATGGATGGTTGGTTCGCAACAGGAAGAATTAAGAGGAAAAAGACAAGAGGCATAAATGAAAACTGTGCTCTGAAGAGGCTTTATCTGGCCTCTGTGAGATTGGGAGATGCTAGAAACCGCTGATAAAGGCGCCTATAGAGGGAGAAGAACCAGTGTGTGGAGAGAGAGGTTGATCATAGAAGACTAGACACTTTAGGATGAAGTAGCATGAGTAGTAACCGATCAGATCCAGTCCAGCGGGCAGCGCGCTCCCCTGGATAAACGTAGTGTACTTAGTATACTCTCCAGTTCCACACGTATACTTAAAGTCTACTACATTTCCCCAGGGCGCCGCAGATCAAACAGGCGTGCCGCATGAAACATGACACCTCGATGCATCTTATTACATCATCATGAGTATACTTTCCTCCAGCAGTGTTTTCCCCCTTTGAAATAAGTGACATCCAGTTACTGATATGACAAATTAGAGTGGTTTGTGGTGCTTTTAAAAACCGAGATACTCCAGCAGCTGGCTGACAATTCATCATATAGGAGCCAATTAATTTCTGTTACCCCCGAGGAGATTGTGCAGCTTTCAAAATTAGCTCTCCGTTTCAAATCTTCCAGTGTCTTAAATCCCAGTGTATTAATCTATTGGAGAGCTGTGCTTGAAAAAAAAAAGAATCTGTTGGTGTAAAAGCAAAAACCCCAAAGGAAACAGAAGGGATAGATGTGCAAAGTGGGGGTGGGAGGTGTGAAGGAGAAAGGGATGTCTGAGGTGAAGAGAGGGGAAAAAACAAAACAAGGAATGGAGGGACAGGACAAACTGATGTCATGAGGGATTACATGTGAAATCAGGCACAGATTGGATCTTAAGACTGAGGAGTGACCAAATCCTCACCTGCCACTGCAAATGTGTGTGTATGTGACTGTGTGTGTGTGTCTTTAAGGCAAACAGACATGTGATAGAACTGGGATATATCTGTGTGCTGTAATAATATGTGCATACATAATACATTTTTTAATCTCACTCAAATGTTAGGAATTCTTTGAGTCTTTGCTGAAGGAGAAAAGTTGGTGATTGGAAAAGGGAAGATGAAATTTAAAAAAAAAGCTGCTGGTAACAGATTTTCTGAGTGTGAGAGACAGTTTCTCCCGCTTGTGTTGCAGGCACAGCTTTCACATCACGGCCCCACTGAGTGTTACAGAGCCTCGACTCCACCAGGAAGCCCAAATAATGATGAGCAGAGGTATCAAGGCCACAGTGTGGTGTCGTCGCCTCTGCTGTCACCTCACTGACTGTAAAAAGACGGAGGGGCAGAGAAGTTACACATGATGGGACTGTCAACAGGTTCAGAGCTTTTGAATCAGAGCTGTGTCAGGCCAAGACAAAAGGAGAAAAACACTCAATAGTCCAAATGAGTGATTTTTCCAAAATTTCACCTCTTAGAAAAACACATTTTTGGGTCCCAGTCATCAGAAGATTGTTGAGGATCATATTCTACAAAGATACTTATTGTTTACATTATGTTCTGAAGGATGAATTCACCTTTTCGAGCCTCTTGACATTAAAATAAAGATAGAGATCAGTGACCATCTGGTTGCAATGTTAACTTGACTTGTGAAGTTTGTGACTGCATGTTTTTAAAGTAATAAAAAAACATTAAAACATGGGAATAAATAAATAATGATTAAATGATTCGTAGCACATGCCTACATCTGAACTGAAATTCTCATTTTATACCTTACGTGTAATTTTATTACTTGTGGAAGAAATATTCAGAATTTCTACTTAACTGAAAGTAATTCTTAGGAGGAGTAAAAGTAAAAGCACTCATCAGTCATATTGATGAGTGCCTCCATGTGCCCAGAGCTTTTACCAAATCAGGTGACATGGCCTTACAGAGTGGAACAGTCTACCACATGATCTCAGAAATGCTCCGACGTTGTGCCCCTTCAAAGCCAAACTTAAGACTTTTCTGTTTATCTGTGCATTTCCTTAAACGTCTTTGTGTGTGTGAATTTCTGTGTCTCAGTATCTATTGCTGTTTACTTTAATATGTTGTCCTACAGGTATCTCTATGGAAAGCACTCTGAACTGCTTATGCATCAGGTGCTATATAAATAAATTTAAATCAAATTGAATTTTAATTGAATAAGTCTCATCTTAAAGCAGAAGTAAGCGATGCTAACTTCTTGTCAGCTTAATTTTGATTATGATTATTATTACTATATAAATGTGTACATCACTTTGACTTTAAAGCTGGTAAAAGCACTAACTACCTGGTACTGTAACACTGCAAGTAAAGTAACTGAGTAAATGTCCTGTTAGGTTATACCCACAACTGATTTTTGTCTCCTGTATCTCCACCTATAATCAGTAGCTGATATCTGAAATGAAACATACACATTTAGAAAGTGGAGATTCACTCAAAAATAATTGACAACATTTTACAGCAAAACAACATCTCCAGTTGTTCCCCAGGAGAAGAACTTGTGTGAAACCCGTCACGTTGTGCAGAGAAATAACTAACAAAGTCAGTATTGCTGAGCTCAGGTCCGGGGCGTGAATCTGCGCAGCGCTTGAAGTCTTCAACTCGCCTCAACACACTGCTGCCATAGTTATGGGCTGGGAGGAACTGAAGACTGAAAGCGCCACACAGCGCGGCCATGCAGCGTTTATCTGTGGACCCTGAAAGTTCATTTAGCAGCTTAATCATCCACACTCACACATCATGCAACCCCACAAAATAACTTGACTGTGGCACCTGCAGAGACGGCGCTGTCGTAACAAGTCAGCCATCAAAGAGAGTTAAATGTCTCACAAGCTCAAAAGTGACAGACAGGCAGTCCAACATGGAAAAAAAAGACCTGGGAGACAGACGGAGGTAGAGGTAGATAAAAAGAGACAGAGACAGATAAAAGAGTGTGTGAATGTTTGAGAGAAGAAGGAAAGGTCACCATCACACTGTGTCGTTCCCTGATAGTAGCATCACATGCTAATCAAAATCAAAGCTCCGCTGCCTTTTGGAGATGAAAAAGAGCTTCCTCCCTCCTCCACCTACCTGTCACCTTTCTTTTTCCCACCTGTCTTTCATCTCTGTGTCCTTCCCACAGTGCCTTTTTTCACTCATTACCACTTTTACTAGGTTTATGTTTTCCTCTTTAGTCTTCCTTCCCTAGCCCTTTTTTTTCCCAACTTTCACTCTTCTGTTAACATTGTTTCTCTTTCTTTACACTCTTCTTTCCCCCGTAGTTTACTTTTGCTCCTCTCATACAAATATCTGTCTCCTTCATTCCTCCACTGACCTTGCATGCTTTCTTTTGTTTCTCTTTACTTTTCTACTTTCACTCATATCCTCTTTCTTTCCTAACTCATTCCATCCTTTTTACCGTTCATTTGTTCTCTCTTTATGTTTCTCCTTTTTTCTTGCCACTAAATGTTTCTCATTGCATTCTTTTCATAACAGAACATTTCCATAACACTGTCATAGTTAAAATAAAATTTAAAAAATGTTGCAGTGAAATACAGAGTATGTGTTGTAACGGTAAAAAGAATTGATGATGTTGGATGCCTTTAAATGGTCTAATTCCAGCACTTGTGCATGTGTTTTACTGGATGCTGTTTTAAAGTTTCAAAGCCATTATCCACTAGTTCACATGGTGAATCACTTTGTCTTATTGTAAAAAAGTATCAAAGCTCACAGTTACAGCTCTGTTTTGTGTTTTTCCTGTGTCCTTTTCTCCTAAAATGATCAAGGGAGGGTTTCATTTTGTTTTAAAAAAAAAAATCTGCATATCACACATAATCTGAGTAACCTCTAGTTTCCTGTGGCGCGATGTCTCCTCTGTCATTGTCTGACATACAGTAACTCTGCATGCAAATGTTTTGAAGAGCAGAAGTACAATCTGATGTAACTTAATGCTCTCTCAGGTGAGGTCAACTACCATCAGCAGCACAGGTAATGACTGTGAAATGTTGGAAAAGCTGACAAAGAGAAGTGGAAAGGCTTTGTTTTACTTTCAGAGAGAGAAAATAATGTGACAAATGTACAAAGCAGTGAAGAATCAGGTCCTTGTGTTTGTTTACAGTTATACACTAATCTCCTAATGACTGTGGTAATGATTTATTGATGGTTTAACACTGCACAAAGCACACTACAGTCGGCTCTGTTGGCCTCAGGAAGGTCAGCGGAGTTAACTAGATGCTTTCCTCTTTCATCAGTGTCTTTTTTTCTTTTTTTCTTTGTCCTTGAATGGCAGCGATGAGTATCATGACCTCACAGTGGGTGGGAGGAGGGATGGGTGTTATGCATTGACGCAGTTATGCGCAGTTATGGCTCTGACAGCATGATAATAATGTCAGGTCTGTGTCTTTAATCTGCACGTTTGTGTGCATGTGCGATTGCGTGTGTGTTTGTAGCTGGATAGTTGTGAGTGTGTGTGTGAGAGGTGTAAATGAGGAGCCGGCAGATGGAGGAGGAGGTCTGTTTGTACCTACATTAACTTCCCCCGGGGTGTGACTCTCATATAACTTCAATTACTGGTCTGGATGTCTGACACTTGGTCTAAATAAGGGAGAGCAGATAATTACACAGAACACCTAGTGTACTCTAGTTTAGTTTAGTTTAGTTTGACATATCTAAACTAAACTAGCACAGGACAGTATTAACATTTAATAAATACTTTATAACACTGTAATTACTGTAATTTATAAAACTGTAATTACTTAATTACTGTAATTACTACAGGGAAAACAGGTAGTAAGACTGTGTGATGCAGAACACTTGACTCACTCTAGTTTAGTTTAATTTAGTTTATTATTATTTTAGTCATTAAGTTTTTCAAAAATGTTTTCAAACTGTCAGTTTTAAATAAATCCGAGTAGACTTTAGCCTTTCAATTTCTTCATACTGATCTTCAACAATTCTAGTATTTTCCAACCATTTCATACTCTTCATTATTGTTTCATCTCTTCAAGATTGCTTCAGCAGTTTCTTCGCTTAATTCAGCATTGTTTTAACAATTTATTCAGCTCATTCAGCTTTCAGCATTCACCCGTATTTCCTTCAGGAAATGCATTCTCTAGTTTAATTTAGTTTGGTTTGGTTTAATTTAGCATTTCCAAGCACTGGATAGTATGAATGCTTTATAACGCACTATAATGACTTTTATAATAGATGAATTACACTTGACTCACTCTACTTTGGTTCAGTAGTGTATTATTTTTAAGCACTAGCATTATAAACATTTAATAAATGCTTTATAACCCACTATAGTGTAGTTATAAGCAGATAAAACAAAATCTTTGTCTCATTTGTAAGTTTTGCTATTAGTGTTAGGAGCATAGTAGGTGTTAATAATACAAGAGGTTATAATTCATCCTCTGAGAAGAACTGCTCCTTCAAAGCAGGATGCTGCAGTGATAAAGAATAACTAGAACGAGCTAGATGGTTTGCATGAGAAAGTGAGAGAGAAAGGAAAGCACAACAAATTGGTTTCTTTTTGATGCCAAACTCATAAAGTTTCTTCGAGGCTTTTAAAGCTTACATTAGCAATAGAAAAACAGACTAGCTCCTTTAAATATGTATTTATTTGCAGCAGCCTCATCCTATGGATGCCCACTGGAGTTTTAGCTGTTGACAAATGCATGAATAAACACTTACATCTGCTTACAACTATAATATACTGTGTTAATAATACTTGTATACCCCTCCTTCCCATCTATGGAGATAATTAGTCCCAGTATGGTTTTCTGTGCTCATTGTTGAAGAACCCTGCAGTGTAAAGTTGTTGTCTGGCGGCCGGCCAGTTCAGGTTCTATCTCAGGCTCATGCTTATCACAGGCTGGACTGGGTAAAGTTTGGCATTACTGATAAAGTTGGCGAGACTGTATTTGCCGATCTCCTGCACATCTGTCCCCCGACTAAGCAGGTGTTTCATGCAGCTGTGCCAACGTTGGCTACAGTAAACAATGCACACAACTCACATCTGTACACACCACAGCAGATCGGACCAGACACAAAAACTAAGGAACATGAGAGAGACTACTACCGTATAGGTTTACATACAAAGAGGCTGTTTTGCTGACAGTGCTCTCTCTCATCCAGGATGTGTGATAATGAGAAAAGAGGCAGGACACACACAAGACACAGAGCAGAGGGGTGGAGGTGGAGGTGGAGGTGGAGGTGGAGGAAGAAGCAGTAAGACGAGAATGCCTCACCTGTTTGTTCATGAATATATAGATAAAGGGGTTGATGACAGTGGAAAACTTGGCCAGCAGCGACGGCGTGATGCTTGCCTCGGGAGTGATGAGGTCACGGGGGCCAAAGGTCGCCAGCAGAGCCACGACCCCGTACGGCAGCCAGCAGACCAGGTAGCCCACCACCATGGTGACGACCATCACCAGCACCCGCTGCTCCCTGCGCCGCGTCACCACCGAGCTCACGCTGCGGACCTGAGAGAAAGGACACAGAGACTGATTTGGTGCACTGGAACAACAAACACAATAAACTTAAGAGAGAAGGAGAGAGATGATGATGACTCAGCTATTTAAAGAGCCCTAATTCTTCTCTGTCCCCGAGTTGTGTATCTGAGGCCAGTTTATATACAACACCGTGAACAAACTGCTCCCTGGTTCCCACCAAGCTGAAAACATGAGCTCCATTGTCTGAGCAGTCTTATTGTCTTAACAGCTGATTAAGTCGATCGTCCAGAAACTTATCTAAAATGGATTTAATGCTTTATTGTGTCATGCGTGACTGTATATAAGGATGTATAATGGATACATCTGGGATTTGGGCTGAACAAAGCAACACATCTTCTTGGACTGTGGTTATTTATGGCATGATATTTTGAAAATAATGGTTAGTTGTAGCAAGACTCTGGTCTATAAACAACAGGGAATTAGTTTCATTTGAGTTATAATTTTTGCAAAACTACGAGCCTTTTAATGCAGTGCCACTACTTGATTAAAAGAAAAAAAACATTATGTAAAATTAAATTATATATATATATATATGGTATAAAATATAAAAGTGTAATATAATATTTTCTCCAGGAAACAATAAACTTTTCTCGCATAACATACTGAATTACATAAATTACATTATTTTAAGAGATTATGACTTTTTCTTTAACATTACTTTACTCTTAAATCTCAGATTCACCACAGTGGCTTTACTGTAATACTCACTGTTACCATCCCAGGGTTGTGACCTGACCAATCAGTTAGTCACAACCATAGCTGAGTGTTAAAGCCAATGATGAATGGCCTCAGGACACAGCTAATAGATTTTGGCTCTAAATAATTCCCAAAGCCTGTGAGGGAGCCAACAAGAAAACTCTTAACTTTTCCTTAGAAAGTAAAGGCTTCTGCCCTCTGGCACCGACACCATCAGCCTATCTGCTCCAGCTTCATCTGTGCGTTCACCTCTATGGTGTGCCATATTTCAAACTGTCCCAAATCAGTGAGTAGGAAATAGAGGTTCACATTAAATCTCTCTGGCAGTGAATATGCACCGGGGCTGATTTGTGCGGGGATCAGACTATCACAAATCAGCTCGGAAAAATGCCTTGACTTAACAAACACAAAAATGCCCACAGAGGGGAATGATGCATTCCCAGCACATCATAATAATGAACAACTCTGCTTTTGTCTGTGATTTAGAAAACCAATAAATGGCATTATAACTAAGAAGTGTGCGCATAACAATAATAAAGTTTTTGATCCTAGTTACAGAATCAGTGAGGTTGAAACAACAAAGGAGACATCCCTGTGCTCCTAAATAAATCTGACTGGTCTTGCACTCCTATATAGAATCCATTGATGCGAAAAACAAAAGAATAAAAAAAAACAGGTGGAAAGAAATTCATCTATTATATAGTAAACCCTCACACCCAGCACATACTGTAATATGCAATATACTGTAAACTCAACCAATAAGTTAGCAGCCAAGGTGCTCCCCACAGCTCTGCACAGATTCACATCATCCCAAGAGAACTTCTATAAGCGGTCCAGCCTGAAAATCCTGGATTAAGAAACAGTCTGCCGTAGCGCTCATTCGTAGAACTCAAGCACAACCAAGCACCTGAGTGACAGGAAAGATAGATCAGTGACTCCATTGATAGATTTCCCCCGACAACTGAACTAAATCTAAATATAAATTTCCATTGCCAGGCGCCGCAAAGGCTGAACTGACATTTAAACCCACACAATCACGTCCTCATCCACCAACACAAATACTGCATTCAGAAACTCCTACATAACGGTAAAATCATTTTATAGTCAAAAATAAGCTACAATGAGAGATGATAGAGGCAGAGAAAGACTTAGGTTAATCATTTGAACTTGCACATCAATAGCAAACTCAGTTACAAGAGACGACGTACCCGGCGCCTCCGATGCCAACTCTCTTCTGGCCAAAGTAGCTACTGGCTGTTTAAACAGTCAGCAAGCATCAGTTCAGTTTGCATGTGACTCATGTAAATGAGTAAGACCCAGCTATACACACCATCTGTATAGCTGTATAGGGTTGAGTAGCCCTTAAAGGCAATTTAGACATTTTGAGGTTCATCATGGCGGTGAGTAACCCTGTTTTGTATTTTAACCCTTCTGTACCATTATTTTCCAGCAGAAAGTCCTCAAATGTGGACTGAATGATAGTTGAAAAAGCTGCTTTTACTTTTTCACCAAATTTGTGTTGTTGTACAACTGCAGATGCCAGATACAAGTACAGACATTTTCTGCATCATATCAACAATCTTTGAAGAATTCAAAAGTAAAAAGATAAAGTTGAAAAGTAATGTGTTTTTTGAACAACACCTATTTGCAACTTTATCACTACAAGAAGTATACAGAAGTGCAAGTGGTATGTTTGCTGTGATTCTTACATGACAAATAAAATAAGCTTTAACCATAATTTTGCCTGAAAGTCACTCCAAGAAATCATAGATGAGCAGTATGTGTGGAATTAAAATCTGCACTGAAATTGTTAACTCTTAGACCACAGATTAACAGTTCTTTCAGTATCGATTGGAACCAAACAGAAAAGGCTTAGTCTTAACCTGCAGTGTACTGTACTGTATACCAACAATCTATAACGGTGTTTGACTGTCTTGTCAGATTGGAGATGCTGCCATCTTTTCCATAAGGTCTGAGCCACCCTTTGAACAATGACTTGACACCTGAACCACCCTGTCCATGTTAGTGTAGGCAAACCGCACCCTCTCAATCCATGTGACAGCTGCTGTGTCAGCCGGATGTGGTCGAGGGTGTCGGGGATGTTTCAAGAATATTTCAGACCTACAGCAGCCGCCGCCTGGAGACATTTTTACTGTCAGAGAACGGAGGGTGTGGCAAAAAAAAAAAAAAAAACTGTAATACATTCTGACATGTGACAGTGTCAGGTCAGTAAGGGACCAGAGACTGTCACATGATCAAGGACATGCTCCTTCCTCTAGCTTGGTTTACCAGACATCAGGGATGCAGCACATGGGACCAAGAACAGTGCAAATAAAAAATAAAGGGTGGTGTTTCCTCCTCCTAAAAGATACTTTGTAACACGATCTGGTAAAATAGATCTGTACCTCAATCTTTATGCTAAAATAAGATAAATTAAGATAAGCTAAGAGCCTGCTGTTTCTAGCATCATATTCTGTTGTCATTATCAAACTATTTTATGGCTTAAGACATAAGAGGATTTAGGAATATACATCTATTTATTTGTTTTTCATTTCCTTTAAAATGTAGTTTGATCAGGTCTTCAGAGTGGAAACTTTTTGTTTTGCATTTGCCCAGTTGAACCAAGGGCAGATCTCCGAATCAGTCCTCATGCCCAGTCGTCCTAAGTGAAACAAATTTAAAAAGCAGCCACTGAATCACTGGTAGGAACTGAATAGGTGCAAAGTCTTCGGCCCGATTGTCCATCATACTGAAGGGAAGGACAGAGGGGACAAAGTTTGTACTAAAGTTTGAAGTTGTACTCTGAATCTTAAATTAACATCTTAGCGGCTGCAGAGATAGAAGTTCCCCAGAGGTGTGAAGAAAGTCTGAAAGGAAGAGAGCTGCTGTCGCTGACGCTGAGGTGTTTTCAGCAAGTCACAAGATTTTGTGGTGCATGGGTAAAAAGTGAAGATCATGGCAATATAATCTAATCTTTCTTCTTACATGACGAATGTCAATTAACATACAGGGAAGTCTGACACCAAGTGGCTTTTTCCCCCTTTTTGCAGAAACACATCAACCCACCTGAGAGAGAACCAGAGAGGACGGAAAAAAAAAGTTGTGCTGAAGTAAGTGATAACCAAGATTGGTGTAAACCACAGGGACAGATTCAGACAGGACTGAGGAGAGGTGTCAGGTCCAAAAGGCAGTGAGGTTGTCATGAAAGTAAAACTTCACAGTTATTAGTTGCTGTATGTGTCCTGGTGTGATTGCTCCAGGCCACAGTGAACTCCCTAAACAACGAATTTCCGCAAGTTAAACAAAAAAAAAAATCCAATGTCATACTTTTTCATGTTTATCTTTGTTGTATCTGATGTGTTGTCATTTTCCAATACCGAGTCACTGTAGCATCCACTCTGGCCTCAGAGGAGGGTGTATCTCTGTAACAGTGGAAAGTAAACAGCTTTCTATGCTAATTTTGGCTATAAAGCATTAGCAAAACTTACAAACAGCTCCTTCAAGTATAAAGCATAAAAATGTTCTTAATTTCAAAGTAAATGAAGCATAACATGAAACTGAAGTTTTTGAGTAAATGTTATGAAGTAAAAAGACACATGTCTCTCTGAAATATAGTGAGGTATGAAGCAGCAGAAAAGGAAAAACTAGTACAAGTGCAAGTATAGTTTTTCAGGAAATCAAAGACCTATTGATTTAAAAAGTTTCACAAATTTAATCAGGGCATTCTGTCCCAGTTGTAAACTTCAACATTGTAAAGTATATTTTGATGTGTTTGAAAAAACAAAAAAAACCCTTTTGCAATCTGTACTACTCATATTGTCAATAAAATCTTCATTTTCACTGTAGGTCACACCAAAGCTGCCATGGTGCAGAGGAAGCAGCACTGCAGCTGTTCTGTTCTGTCACAAGATGTTCTGTTTGCAAATAAAGTCTATATCATCTGTGATAGGAAAGAAAGAGAAACAAATCACAGTGCTCAAAGAGAAATATGTAGATTCATGCGCAACTGCTTCATAATGTACATTAATGCTAAAATATTTTAAACACAGTGCTGCAAGATTTTTTAATAACAATAAAAGGATTATGAATATCAAATAAAAACGAGTAAAGCTCACACACAGAGGGGAAAAACTTGCTTGCCTCCTTCAGTTTCTTACTGTTGCGTGCAATGTGTCTCAGATTTCAGCATACAGTGCATGCAAGATTTAATCACATTCAGCCAAACTCTGGAAATGAGTTTTAAATATATGTGTATGTGTGCATTTGCTCTGCAAGGGAGAAAAATGCATGCTGTATAAGCAAGGGATTATCTTCCCCTTAGGTAACTTTACACCTATAGACTGCAGAGACAACACATAAACCCAGACCCCCACCCCTCTGACACACACACACACACACACACACACACACACTGAGCCCTGCACATATACAGTATGCAGACAGCGGAGCAAAATGAAACACAGTCTCTGCCCGATGCCAATCTCAATCACCTTGAGCCTTTTATCTTGTCTCTGTCTCCACATAAAGTTGTATTTTGTTGTGGTTAATTAACTAATTTGCCAAAGATCCTCAGAATTTAAAACCACCTCATCGTGGCAATGCCATGAATATGATTAGAATAGTGATCAGTTCATTAACTCAAGTTGTTATCTACGACTCTTGTTTTCAGATTCTGTCAACATGTTTGCTCTAATGAGCTGAATCTCTTATCAGGTTGGTAATTTAGATGATAGTTTAATGAAAATGGATCACCACCAGTGATTAATTCAGTGTGTTGTTGGACTTTGTTGTGCACAGCTTCCATCGAACTGAGACACTAACCCATGAGACAAAGATAGTAATCTGTAGAGAGACTTGTGGGTCTACTGAGACTAACACAAAAACAAAATTGGGCTTTATCAAGCATCAAAATCACAAACACCTTCTCCACTGTCCCTCAGTGTCATTATGTGGCACAAAAACTGCATGTTGATGTAGTTTGTTTATTCCGCCTGGAAGTTTATTTGATGCGATCAAAAGTAATAGAAAAATGAATGTGACTGATCAGCATCAACAGTTTAGAAACCAAACAGTGTCGAAGAATATTCATTTCTAAAATGGTTCCTTTAAACCTCCAAGAGTCTGTTTTTAGACACTTTATGGGCGGTGCAATGAGCTCTGAATGCAGCACTTACATTATGAAGTTGATGTGAAATTAGCAAACACTCCCAGATGACTTTTCATTTGTTGCTCATCACTTACAAAGTCATTTACAAGCCGCTTTTATGTTACAAAAGCTGCTGTGTCTGGTACAGTAAAAGTGAGACTGAACAGGAACTGTAATATTAACTAAAAAAAAAAGGGAAAAAAAGCATCTCTAGCTTTACATAAATAGACGCACACTGCCATGAGTCATGTAATGACTGTATGAACTATTAGAAATAGCTTTCACTTTATTATACATACTCAACAGTTAGGCACTTTTTTTTTCTGACAGCAAAAACTTCAACAATGGGTGCATTGTCATCGATCAAGGAGATATACAGTATATGAAATGAATTTCAAATAGTAAGCATACAGATTCTTAATAATTAAATATCATCAGTAAAGACCTGGCTGTCTGGTATTAACATTGATAATAGCAAAGGGCCAAGGAATGATCCCTGAGGCTCTACCTGAGAGAAATGGCCTATAAAGTTCTGTTTTTTCAAAGGGTTTATAAGTTGTGTCTAAGTTTATTGATACATGCATAATATACATAGCAGCATAGAAGTTATAAGTGATTAACAGAGCCATTTCTTGAATTTCAGTGATGTAACAAAGTCTCACTTGCTGACATGCTGTATTCACCTGGCACTCAGAAAGCTGCATGAGATGAGGAATTACTGGCCTCCTGTTCCAATCATGAGCAAGTGATCACATCTGCCATGAATGTTTTTGAATGTTTAATTAGATCTTTTTTTGGACACATTCAAAAGTTGAGGCAGAGGCTGAAGTTTGGATTCGTAAAAATTATACCCCACAGACATGCACCATTTGATCATCATACAACCGTGAAACATGCATTGATAGAGGAGGGAACAGGTGCAATTGGAGCAACAACCACTTGCCACTTTTCCTTCTGGGGGCAATCTTTGCAATTTTTAGGGGGAAATTTCAACCTACTTTTGACTTTCTGATCAATTCAGCTTTCATACTTTCACATTTGCAAAAAAAAGGGAAAAGAAAGAAAAGAAAAAAAAAAGCACACACACAAAAAAAAGTTCAGTGTGCTTCCAGGCATGGAGGAAAACCCACAGTGGTATGGCACATGGACTAGCAAATGGTGTGAGAAATTAAATGTGCAAACAGCATAATGCATCAACACGCAGGACTCACTGACACAAACAGATTGATCCATCCCACACAAAGTTGAGGAAAGACATATGACGCACATTCGAACAGAGACGCGCTGTACGCATGAAGCTGCCAAGCGGATACGCATAAGAGAAGTAATGTATCATCACAACGTATCAACATCATGCAAATGCAGTCAGCGGTCACACTTGCCCACTTATTGTGCTTTACTTGTTATCCACACACCACCACACAGACACACAGCCAGGAGTCTGGAACAGTTTTACGTTTTCACTTTAGTTTCTCATTTCAACTGACCACTTCAATTTGATTTGGTATATGACTGTGTGTGCGTTTTTCATTTAACATGTCTGAGGCTTATTACACATGAGACGCACCGAGTCTAAAAATATCATCGACAACTTTCAGAACCTGCTGTTTGTAATTTGCGTGTAATTGTAGAATGTTAACTCCTCCTCAGGTCATTTAAACACCCACGTTCCTGAAACAATATGAAGGCATGCTCTCTGTGTCATCATAGCTACACACGCACCCGGAGAGAGAAACACATACACACACCACTAAATGAAGAGATTTTGTCTCTTGTGATTAGCTGACAGTGGGTGCGGAGGTCTGTAGCCTTGAGGTTCAGAGAAGCGCCTCGGCTGAATTTAATGAAGACAGTCGTCTATAATCCTGTCATTAACACCAGCCTGAACACAGAGCCTCTGTGCTGCTCTATACTCCCGTTCCAAATGATTAATTTCAGCAACTCGACTCCTTTGAAATTCTTCCTTCTCTTACAGTAGCTACCAAAAAGTGCAGCTCCAAACTTTCCTCTAACCCACTGTTTCCTCAGTGATGTGTCACTGCATCTCTTAACTCCTCCATAGTCAGAACCAGTCCGACTGAAACAATCATCACAGACAAACAACCTGTAATATTAGAAGATCTTGCCTACAAAAACATTTAAAGAGGAACTATGAATATGTAATGTGGAGGCTCAACCGTGCAATATCAGTGCTTCCGACCCGGTGTCCAAGCTCTCGTCTTGGCAGCACCCCAAACCCACAATCTCTTTTTCATGACAGATAAGAATACACAGATATACACAGCATAACACTGTTTATGATTTTTTTTTTTTTAAACCTATTCACTGCTCTATTGATTGCTCTCTTGCCGGCTTCGTTGAAAATAAATGCACATGGCCAGGAGGAGGGTTAGCAACCGGACCTGCAGAGTTCCCCTTTAAGATGAGGACTTGTAAAATAAATTCACCATTTTACCATTATAAATAGTTGTTAGATTGTAGTTATATAAGTCTCAATGTAGTTTTACATCCCCTCTCCAATGTAGTAACAACAGGTCAGTGAGCCAATCAGAGAAGAGGATCTAAGGACCTCAATAAAAATATAGCGGAAACCAAATCCTTCCAGGGTGGTTGAGGTGGGTCCTGACCTCTTGTTTAAAGGCTCAGTTTTTGAATACATGCTCTGTGGACTGACACTTTTATAATTTCACAATAATAATATAGAACCAACCTGCTTTAGGCTACTGTATAATCAAACAAAATCTACCTTAATACGATATGGGACATTTAAACAGGAGAGACCGGGCACAGTCAGACCCACGCTAAATAGACCTTGGTGCAAAATTAGCTCAACCACAACAGACCTTAATGGAGTTAAAACACAAATATGAAAAGAGCAGAGATACAATTATTTTCTGAAAATTAATGCCAAAAATAATTGTTCACATCATATGCTTCAAAGACTGTTTTCACCTCCAACAATACTAATTTTCTAACCAATTTAACATCTGAAAATTATATTTTCAAAAAGTAAATGTTCACCTAATAGCATCATTTTCTATTGTATCTTCTCCTGGGGTGGTTATGATAGATGCTGAGCCATTCTCCTACTGTATATTAGATGTATTGAATAGGGTAGCAAAGTGAGACCGGAGCCAATTAGACCATAATTTGGAACCAGTCGGACACAGGTCCTGGGTCAGATCTTGGCTCCTCTTGCTGTATTGGCAAGAGTGGTGGAGAAGAATCAGCACTTTGAGGAAACTCTCAAAGCAGCATCGAGGATCCACCTGAACAAACAAGTGCATCAACATCAAGTCCTCAAAACCTCAGCATATACAGTACACTTGATTGGATGTTCAGCTGAAAGAGTCAGTGCTGGTAAAGCATGCATGAAGCAGCGAATGCCAATCAGCTAATGCATGTGTGACCTCAGCGATCTGCGTGCAACAACATGTTCCCAGGCTAATATCATTAGTGAGGTGGCGGAGTTCCAATTAGGCTGGAGTGAAAAGAAACTATGCTCAAACTTCACAACAACAGGGAGGTGGAAGGTAACCTACAGGCCAGCGCATGCAAAAGAAAGACAATCTGTCTGATTATCTCACAGCTCCTTAATGCAATTGATCAGTTTCTATTAATTTGCAACACACACAAAATTAAGTCTAGACTATTTTGTCATTGGCATTTCATCCCTTGAGCTGCTCAAAACAATACTTTTCTGACTGTATGGTTGACATTTTGATTTAATTAGCAGATTAAAAGACTGTTAAGTTTTCTTTTTTTGTATTTGGCACGAACTCTAGTACAACCTAACTCTGTTGCAGTGTTTGTAGTTATAGTGGCACAAGCATTTTCCTCCCTAATGTACTTATGTAAATCATGTTCTAGTAGTTAAGTTAGTAGTTTCGTAGTTTTTTAGTCTGTTTGTACTTTTGTGAACTTGTCCTGTCTCTATGTGGCACAACAAAATAACTAGTTAAAGCAGAAGTAAGTGGTCCGGCTAATGCTGCGTTCCAGGCAGGCTTTTGAAATCGTAAATTACAGCTTCAAGTCACCACTTACGACTTTGTAGCGTTCCAGGCAACCCACTCGTGTTTTTCCGACCTGTTTTACCTGTGAAAGTCACTATAACGGCCACTCGTAACTTCCGACCGGTGAACTCGTACCAGATCGAACTGGTACCACTTCACGGTCGGAAAAATACGAGTTTCCTTGAACGCACCATAACAGTCCTCGTCCCTACGTCGCCACATTCACGGCGTTCCTTGGCTGCACACACAGCCCTGCATGCCGTTCTCTCTCCTCATTGGATAAAAACTGTAGGATACGATAAATGTTTTCTCCTCGGCTCAGAGCAGAGCAGAGTGACTGACAGACCCGTGTTTTAGTCCAAACACTCTATGTAAGTGATTGCTGTCGGAAGATATAACTATTTAAGACTTATATTAACACAAATATATCACTTACTTCTGCTTTAAGTTAGTTAGCACTTTGTTATGAGTCAGGATTCAGGAAAGAGAGAGAAATGGAAAGATCCCACCTGCACATTTCCAAAAGACCATTTGTCCTGACACAACCTGCACCAACTGAACCAAGCCTCAAACTTTCACCCTTCATCTTTAGTGTTTGCATCACAGAAGAGTTGAAATCAAAGTTTCAAAAAGTGCCCTTAGGTCTCTCAAAACTAAGCTTTAGTGTGGACCGAATTCATTTTATTTTTAGTTTCATGAAAATGTGACAGCTGACACTGTGCTTTACCAGGTTCGCATTAACATCTGGATGTAAATTACTGCTGTCATTCAAAACTCCGGTCGTGTCTCAGCCTCTACTGCTCCTGCATTGAGGTGTAAATTATGTCTTGACGATAGCGGGAGATGGTTTCAGACACTTTGGCCTGAACAACCTCAGCAGTGGGCAACAGCACGAAGGAGTAGACAAGAGAATAAATTGGTGTTGGCAGCTTTAATAGCCTATGTTGTTGAGATGTCAAACCTGATTGGCGATTGTTGAGATCATCTGATGCATGGCTTCATTTCTAAGCTTTCAGACTCCAGTCTTTGAAATGTATATGAACTCATATTCTTTCCCCTCGTCAACTCTGCAGCCCCACACTGAAAATTTGGACTGCCTGGAGGGGTTTGATATGGTCCTGGATCAGTTAAGGCCACAGATCAGAAGGTGCACTGCTGGTGTGCATCTGAATCACTTATGAATACTTGCTGCAATCATATCTCAGACCAGACTGGCTCGTATCCAGGCAGCTGGAAGTTGTTTTAATGCTCAACAACTTCTCTGCATCGACTCAAACCCCCAACCCCAACAAACATTTATATTTGCAGAACCACACCTGTCTGATGGCGTACAGCAGCTTGCCATAGGAGTAGACGATGACGCCGAATGGCAGGACGAGGCAGAAGGTGAACAGGCAGATGATGTAGGAGATATTGTTGGGCGTCTGGGTCCTCCAGTCGACCGAGCAGGTGGTTCCAGGTCCCTCGGGCCCATATTTGCTCCAGCCCATCAGCGGAGGAACCGTCCAGGCCACAGAGTAGAGCCAGGAGAAGCAGATCCCTCCCAGCGCCGGGCGGAAGTCTCTGCCGTCGGCTATGGTGGGCGCCATCATGGTGCAGTAACGCTCGTAGGACAGAACGGCCAGGGATATGAGGGAGACGATGCCTGAGGACAGAACAAGAGGTCATGTAAAGTAGACAGAAAGATGGGATGCAGAGGATGACAGGTGTCGTCCCTCTGCAGCATGGTGGGTGTTTCTATCTCCTGCTCTACGTTACAAGACAAGACGCAGAAGATACATGTACTCACAGTGCCAGTACCAAAATCTACTGACACATACTGTAAAGAACTGGACTAGCTTCATCTATGTTTGGTATTCATATCATAAAACTGTTCTTAAATTTCAGCTTCACTTATTTTACTTTTAAAACTTAAAAATCAGGCCAGCGGCATACACACTCAAGAATCAATAAAACAGAGAATGCTTTTCACTCTTGGCTGTTAATGTTACTCAGTCTATTCAGTAATAAAAAGTGAAAGTGACAGGACTGAGTTTCAGTATAAGCATACTTATTTATTGTCTTAAATTCCCTCATTTAAGCCATTACATGAAATATAGGCAGTACAGTAGGCTACAAGACATTTTCACCACCAAAAGGCTCCAACACTGAATTAAGCCTCTGATCTGGAAAGTTAAGTAGCCTAAAACTTAAGTAACAATACTGAGTAACTTGCTGTATTGTTATTTCTATTTTCTTCTTTTTTTAAAAAGAAGACATTTCCATCATTTAAGCCATCCACAAAACAACAGACAAAGACCTGATAGTTGCACTGATCAAGCCTGGACTTGACTCAGTGGGAGACTACAGTAACTGTTTATATTAAATTTCTGAGAAAACACAAAAAGTTGACATTTCACAATTCTTTCCCCCAATCAAGACAATATCAGACCAGGCTCGTGTCTCAATTTGGATACTTCCATTAGTAGGCTACACTTCCATTTAGGTACACTACGCCAGAGTGCAACAGATAAATGTTGTCTCAAATCAAATATGGTTGTTGTGTAGGCTACATACCAGAAATGACAATCGCAACATTTGGCCATTGAATTGAGTTACTGCCAACTCTCACCGGCTGATGAACCGTAGCTGTTGCATTTTGCTTGTTACGGCGTATATGTTTGTTTTTTATGCATGTTAAATTGACTAAAAGATTTTAGCATCAGATGTGTGTGGTCAGAGGCAACATTAACAAGCTGTAAATATTTGCAAAATGCGACAGCTAGCGTTAGCTTGGTCGTAATGTTAAGCCGGTGATAGTCGGCCGTGGTTACAGACCGTGGTAGTCCCTCCCCTTCCGCTATACGTAGCCAAGATGGCGATCATTCAACACTCCACTTTGACTGTTATGCGTGCACCATCCAGGTATTAACCCTACAGTACGCTGCATTAGCCTTACTTGTCAGTGTGAACGCACTTAAACACTCAAAATAGTAAGTATAACTACGAAAGTGTGCGAATTGAGACACAGCACAGGTCTAGGTCTTGTCATCTTGTCTAGATTAAGAGGGACTCTTTACTAACTTTATCAAAACATTCAGTCTAGATATTACAACTCTTTGCAAACAAGTTCTGATTTGATTTGTTAAAATGTGTTGATTTTTGACCTGGACTTTGTATACTGCATAACATTATGTTTCTTGTATTTTCATTTATTCATTTATTTGGTTTCATAAATAAATCAAAGGTTTCAAAAATCTGAAAGTGAGTGGAGCAACCAATTTTTCAAAACCAAAGCATCTGTGTTCTCGTTCACTCCCGGATAATGAGCAAGCTGCATCTGTTTCTCTGACATTCGACGGACAACAGAGGAGTTCATCGAGTTTGACTGACATTCACTGCGCTAACAAGCCACAACTCCGTACCTGTGACAGGTCAACAGCCTGATTTCCAAACTTCCTCCATCAATTTCCACTCACTTTTTAAAAAACATCTTCAACTCTGGCAGACGTGTCTTTGGCTCAGTTTGCAGCATGTGAAACAAATCTGCTTTTTCTTGGCGTATCTTTTCATTTTCTCTATTTGCATTAACAGTGCCTCCAAACATCCCGTTGGATTTACAAAGTAATGGCATTATTCATCAGATATGCTCTAAAAAAAAAAAAATCAAAGTTTGTGCAGCTAATGTGTTTGGAGAACTGTGTTTTTAATCTTCAGCTTCCCATCCAGACACAAAATTGATTTAATTAGTTTATCACGTTACTATTCAAATTTTGCACCAAACCGTGTCGAAAATACTCAAAACTAAAATAAAACTTTGACTTTGTATGAGTGAAACTACGATTATTTTCATCACTACTACTCCTACTCCTACAGTGGGGCAGTCCCATAGTCATGAAAGTACCTGACTGACTGACTGACGCTAATTCTACCACTGCTCAGTGAAGCATAATCAAGCTGCAGTCTAACAAACCACTGTGGTTTCACACCTGCTTTGTATGCAGGGAGGCAGAGGAACGTGTCCAACACACTGAGCTTCACCTCCATTATGGCACATGAACTACTTTAATTACATGTATCACTTACGCTGAAGGAGGCAGAGGAATAACTAAACACAACAACACACACACCGAGCAGAGAGGAAGAGAGAGACGTCTGAATGGCTGTGGACCCCAGACAGAAAGCATGTGTCGGGATAGCTCAGCTGGTGGAGGAGGGTATTCTCTGGGATAAGTCTTGGCCCAGGTTACAGTCTGACCCACGGCCCCTTTTCTGCATGTCACCTTCTATCCATCACTCTCTTTCACTGTGAAAGTCATTAAGGCAAAAGTTTTTAGTGATGCTGTCAGACATGTCATAGTTATGTAATAGGGATTTAACTATAAGTGATCCAGCCACACACTTTAACTTAATTGTCGGTGCAAGTTGTTTTTAGAACAGCGGAGCGGTTCTAAAAAGCTGCTCAAGGCCAATGGGATTTCTTGGTTTCCCTCATCAAACTCATCAAATACACAATCCAACAACTCCAAAATACTCTCGTGGACAAGTTGTGACCTGCACATTCACCACGCTATGAGATAATAATGGAACGTTACAAGACAGAGTTGTTTTCAAGGTAAATTCATGCAAAACCGCTGATGCGTGTTCCCGTCGGGCGCAGTATTTCGGCAAGCAGTCTCTGCATTTGCCTCGAAAACAACTCTGTCTGGTAACGTTCTGTTATTATCTTATAGCGTGGTGAATGTGCAGGTCACAACTTGTCCACGAGAGCGTTTTGGAGTTGTTGGATTGTGTATTTGATGAGTTTGATGAGGGAAACCAAGAAATCCCATTAGCCTCCGTAGCATAGCTCTGAGCAGCTCGCGGCTCTACTCTGCCGTTCTAAAAACAGCTTGCACCGAAAATTAAAGGTACCGATCCTACTGCTATGACTATACGGATTATGGCTATGGGCTAATTTGCCAAAATGTTGAACTATCCCTTTAAATTCACTTGTTGCTACTGTAAGAGGCACCATACACTGCCTCAACTTTCCCCCCATGAACTGATTCGTCCTTTTGTCTATAACACACTGGAAAGAAAATGCCAATCACTGCTTCCTAGAGCCATCAAGTATTTCAGTGTCTTGTTTTGTCCAAAATCTAAAGAGAATCAGTGACTCAGCAAACAACAAATGATGAAAACTGATGAGCTGGACCCTTCGAACATTTACTAATGGAATCACAGTTGAGCTGAAACAGACAAATGTTTCTTTTCCCTGAGGAGGAGGACTGGACCATGAGCTCTGTTTTGTGACTCAGCCTAAACAGTGAGCCAACAGTGTCATTACATCCTCAGGTCGGTCATCATTATAACCTGCTCACACAGAAACAGAGGCAGACAGCAGCACGGCCACGCTCAGTCGTCTTCTACATGCTAATCGCTAATTGATGAACATGTGCCGGGGGAGTAAATTGTTGCTCAAGTCTTAAATCAGAGCTAATCAGCATATGAGTTTAAGTGCTGGGCCAGGGGCACTCTAGCTCCATCACACCGAGTCTACCAGGGACGGAGACTTTGATTACACACAATCACAGCAACTGGTTGCATAATGAGGGCCTCTGTGGCGTGTTGGGTTTGGACAGCGGGCTGGGCCAGTGGGTGCACGTCTGTTCTGTTAAGCGCAATGGCAAAGAGCTAGAGCCTTGAGAATAATGGAAATGACTATGTGTATTTGTCTGTTCAGGCTGGATATTAATGTGTTTGGTTGAATGTAAGTGTGTTTGATGCCTATTTTAATGACTGATGCACTCTGGTTAGATAGAATAGTTATTCTCTTATGGGTTACAAAGATAAAATGCCAAGGAATTAAAGAGAAAATCCACAATATGATACTTATATACAATGAAAGCATTTCAGTTGTAGCTGTGTATAAGTGCGTTACTCAAATGTCATTTGTGTTTTATTGTATTAATTTCCTCTACAGTATATGCCTCTAAAAACTACACTAAATGAAACTGTCTACAAAAAGAGCATCACTCCTTTGTTAAACAGCTTTCAGTTCATAGACATAAGTAACCAATGAGAAGAGTTTTATAGTTAAGTAAGTGGAAACAGCTTGGCTACAAATGGACTCTAAAGAAAGCAAGACATATAAATTATAGTCGCAGACGCAGCGATCCAAAGCTGGCACTGATGAAAAGACTAACGTCTGCAACACTGAGTCCGAGCCTTAAATTTATTGAAGATTCCATCGGATCTCATGTCAGAATATATGGATTGATACAGAGTGATGGTCAAATAGCCAAAAAAAAAGGTTGAGATCCAATGGGCCAAAGCAATAAAAGTAAACACTTAAACAAGGTGTGGGTGTATTAATTCTGAAGCTGCAGTGAGTACATTTTTGGATCAAGCTGAATATCCAGTGTATTACCACATCATTAAGTTTTTGCATGTAGTTTCCTATTCATATATCTAACCTACATGGAGCAACAGTATCATCCACATGATGGAAACCAAAAACCAAAACAATGAGCTAAAAGAGGCTAAAGGCTTCGTAGAGGAGAGGAGGACTGCAGCTTTTGGAGGTTCACCGAAACAAGAAGCATCTTTCACGTTTAAACCATTTGATCCATTATTAATAGACCAAAGAGCATCGATTAGTCCAGCTTCAATGTTTTGGTTTTTTGTCTTCTTGTCTGCTGTGATGAATCATTTAATAACAGCCATTGTGGACAGAAAAGTAAATCTCTTGAACATCAGCGACAGCGCTGACGGACGTCGCCTCAAGTCTAATCTAAAGTTGTTTATTTTGGAATATAGCTGCCGATGACCAAAGGCACACATTAATCACTTGGAGGGATTATTACGTGGAGGGATTACAAGGACACCGAGAGTGTCTGAGAAAACACAGACTGGGCCTGAGATGATCAAATAATTGTGTAATCATGGGTAAACAAATTTGAAGAATAACAACACCCCGTGGCCTCGGCGGCCTATTACAGAGGATTCTTTTAATGCTCCGCTCTGCTTGCTCAGCAACAAAAGGCGGCCCCTCTCTCTCTCACCGGCGACCGTTCCTCCGTTTGCTGCCTCGTAATGATTGCACAGTCTCTACTCGGAGCCTGGTGGGGATTCAGGGAGCAAATCACTCCCCAACGTTTGGCTTTGATTCAAACATGCTCGGCTTTGATTCCCCAGCATGCATTTTAAAGGCTTTCTCACCTGAGGCCCGATTCGTCTTAACTCCAGAGTGGTGTGGAATAGATTTAAGGTAAAATGAATGACCCAGTGTCCCAGGGTCCTGAGTCAGCACAGGAGCTAATCATCTTTCACTCTCTCCCTTCTCTCTCTCTTCTCTCTCTCTCCTTTTGTGTGTTCTTCCTCTCTCCTCTCCCCTCTCGCTTTTTTCATCTCATCTTTTTCTTCGTCTCCTCCTCTTTCTCCCTCTCTCTTCCTCAATCTGCACTACCCTCTTGCTCTTTCCCACTGCACCCCTCTCACTGTTTGCCCCCCACCTCCTCCCCTCCATCTCACCTCTACCTCCCTCTTGTTCCCCCTCTTTCCACTCCACTCCTGTTCCCGATCCAACTGATGGCAAAGCAAAAGCACTTATGCCGGATCAGACCGTTTTCTCAACTGCTGACCACACTGCACTACTCCCAACACGCTGTCACTGTGTGTTAACATGCATTTACTGTAAGTAATCCTGTTACCGGAGTAACTTAATTTCTTCAAAGTCGCATTAAAAAAAGAAAGAAAAGAAATCTGGTTTCTGTAATCAGCTTAAGAGGATTAGTGAAACCTGATTTCTGCTGCTAGATCTCTGGTGAGGAAAGGTTATTTCTTGACCGTGTCGAAGCATAACCAGGTCTCTGATTGACATTTTGCACGTGGGCTGGATGAAAACTTCAGACAGAGAAGGGATCGCTGGATTAAAGAAAACAGCCCCACAGGTATCCGTCTGCCAATTATTTTTATGCTTGCTTGGTTAATTGTTTAGTCCATTTAATGTCACCGCAACAGTGAACGCTTCCCAAGCCCTGCACCTGTTGCCCTCTGCAGCCAGAGACAAAGAGAGGAGAGAAAGAGGTACGGTAGTAAAGAAAAAGAGAATGGAGGGAGGAGACATAAAGAAGAGCTCTAAACCTTCATGAATAAAGTCTAATTCCGCTGAGAGTGACCTTATGAGGCTTGATTACAAGTTTTCTAACAGCTCCTGGCTGCATGGTACAGTAGCTCTGATGTTGTCTGGGTAATTGCAGCGGGGCGGACAGTGTCTCATTAACAAACAGAGCCGATTCCATCTCGGCTCTTTCAGGCAGAGGGTTTTCCCTTCAGTCCTGCCTAACTCAGTGGATCCCTCTTATACGTTTTGCAGTCCTGAGTGTGATAACGTATCTTTTACTTACTGAACACAGTAATGTGTTTTCCTACAGTACTTGTGCTGCTGCACTTGAGAGGCATTTTTGCACATTTGTACTTTTTTTTTGGGGGGGGGACTTTCTGTATTCTGTAATTTCCACCCTTTTACATAAAAAAACCCCTGGGTAGAAGTGGTGCACTTCAGCCCAGTTGGACTGTGAGTGTCTTTGTGTGTAGATGCTGTAATTTGAGACACTGAACACAGGGAAACCTGGCTTTACTTTGCAACCGTGCACATCCGGAAAAAGACACTGGGAAGCCACTTGCATTTAGAGAAGATGCTCAAATGTGACACAAAGATACACTGCAGCTAAATACGCATCCTAAAGAGGCGATACAATTGGAGCTTCATCTCCTCCTCAGGCTGCTACTTTTCCCACTTAAAATACAATCCGCCGTGAACTCTGCAGAGTTCAAACTCATTTTTGTGGGGATCAAATCCAACAATGTTCCCCTCTTCTAAGAAGTAACTCTCTCACACAACAAATGATTTTTTTTTCCCCCCCATTCACTTTTCTTTCTTTTTTAAATAAACTATTATGTCTCCTATTTGCGCAATTGCGTACAGGCTTTTCATCAGCCGGCACACAATGTGAAATAATTTGACCCTTTTGCCCTTTTTCAAACTGGCTGCACGTCTATCCTTTTTTTCTCCACAATCTGATCAGTTCTCGCCAAACTGTCATCAGTCACTCACTGCTCACATAAATCCTTCACACTGGAGGACTCATCTCTCCATCCCAGTGGCTAGTGTCCAGCCCAGTCCAGAGCTCAGTCTCTAAAGCCTCCAAGTCTTCTCTATTTCAACTCTGAGCCTTTGATCTTGTCACGTACAATTTTTTGCTGCGATTGGTTGTTGCTTGTTTATTCTGCTGCTGCTCCTAAAGAGGCAACTGTTTGCAAATTTAATCACGCCAAGTTCTCAGGTCATGGATAAATTGCAGATATGAAGTGTGCATGTCTCATTACAGCTTGACGCTCTCAGGGTTGTATTGGAAAGCTGTTGGCCGTGTCATTAGCCGTGCAGCGGAGTTATGGAGGAATTTTTCAGTTTGATGGGGAAGAGATGAGAAAACGATATGACCAGAGAAGAGATTTAAGAGCAGCAACCCCCAAGTTCAGACTCCGACGTTAAAAAAAAAAACTGTTGATTGAAAGGCAGCGACGCTTTACTACGTCTTACTGAAAAGTCCATTCTCCTGAGGGGAAATGAATTATTTATGAGCAACAACAGTCCAGTCTCCTGGGAGAAAACACCTGATTTAAAGCAGCAGCAGCAGCAGCAGCAGCTTCCTCCACCTTATTTCAAGTCCAGACTCCAAAGAGACAGAAACAGACTAGAGCAGAACATCTCCCTGCAGTTCACCCAGACTCCATAGAAGAAGGAAAAATAACAGCTATAATGGCAGCAGCACGTCTCTGTAGTGCACAGAGCTGCGTTTAACAACTCTCAATCACAGAAAACCCTGAAGAGCAACAACAGAAGTCATTAAGACCATGAAGACACTGACAAACACAAGAAGATCTCTCCACACACACCCCCACTCCCACTCCACCCTGTGTGCTGCACAAAAATTAGCATCCTATGGTTTCTGAGTAGATGAGGTGACATTAATCAACCCTGGACGGTCATTAGAGTGATTGCCCTGAAACTGAAAGGTCAAAGGTTTGACCCCACAGCTCTGTCTGCACCAATCTGCACACCACCAGACACAACCAAGGATCAAGATGAGAGCCTGACAGGTGGATTTATTATCTAGGCTAATATCATAAGAAATGCTTTTTCTATGTTTTATGATTTATATTATTTGAGTTTTTGAATTAATTTTCCCTCTAGCCCCCCCTCCCTTCTCTAAAATGCATTGTCACATCTGGAACTAAATTTGAATTACGACACATTACCAGATCCTATTAGGATTTATGTCCCTGAAGAAAATTCAGTTTGCGAGCTTAGCAAAGCCGAACATAATCAGCAGGGAGCAGCACATTACACCTTCACAACTTAATAGGATTTTAATTGAAATTAACCGCAGAATTAAATGGGTTTACAGGATTTTAATCATGTTAGGTTTTGAGTGAGTTTTGCTGCAGGCAAGGAGTGAGCATTTTCCTCTGCAGCTACAGGGAGAAAATATATAAGGCTAAATATGTTTGACAGCAAAGCAAATAAAACACATGAGAACTGATGAGCCTTGATTTAGTCATTTTTCACGTTTAAAAATCTTGAAAGGTCAAACTGGACAAACTGGAAAAGGACATCCTGGGGACAAGACAGTGTCCAGTAATTACACACATCTGACCGGCAGGTGAAATTAAGTGGCAACAAAAATCAATATTTCATCTCTTTTTCTCTTGATAGAGGTGAATAAGTCACGCGAAGACAGAAAGATAACATTTAAAGATTTCAATCTGGATTAAATGGGCTGGAAGATGTTGTTCTGGTTCATTCAGTCTGGTGACACATGCCAAAGAAAAATGGAAACACTCCTTACCCAAACATGCGTTCACGAACCCGTACCAAACGCACCCAGCGCGTCCGATCAGCCACCGCCCCTGGGTGCTGGCTGCGAAGCTGAACGGGGTGCCCAGCATGCTGACCAGCAGGTCGCTGGCAGAGATGCTCACCAGCAGGAGGTTCATGGGCGTGCGCAGAGCTCGGTACCGGCAGAACAGCGTGAGAACCAGGAAGTTACTGAGGAACCCGAAGGTGCCGATGAAGCCGAGGCACACCGCCACCACCAGATGCCCCGTTGGGCTGAGGGACGGAGGAGGCAGAGCGCCGGACACCTCTTCGTACGCATCCGTCGCCGTCGCTGCCGTCCCGCCGGCTCCTCCCCCAGGACAATGCGCGCAACTTAAGCTCACGTTGGAAACGATCATACCGAGCCGAGCCGCGAAGTTTGGACCAACCCGAAGTTTTCCATCCGCTCTCTGTGCGTTAAACTCGCTCAACCCATCTGGAGGAGCGAGGGCGCACGGAGGAGTCCAGCGAAGCGCCGTGCGCGCATATGGCACCCTTTTTTTTCTTTTCTTTTTTTTTTGAAGACAGGGGGGGTTTGTCAACGCTTAGCTATCCAGTCCGACAGAGCCTGTTGGCAAGTGAGTGAGGATTCAGAGAGCAGACGGTGGTACGTTATAGGTCCGCCCCTCTCCGCCGTGCGCTCCGGGTCCGGAGAGGTGCGCTCCCTTATCTTGCGCGACCACCGGTTCAGCGCGTATGAGCCTGAGCTTTTATCACCCACAGCGCCTGTAACAGGGGGGCTGCAGCCCTCAACATGAGGCGCTGGGGTGGGGGGTGTATGTGTGTGTGTGTGTGTGTGTGTGTGTGTGTGTGTGTGTCTATGTGTATGTGTGTGTGTCTGAGCACTCAAACCACTATCAGACCTACAGACACTGGTGATGGAAGCGTTGCGTAACAGCTTTTCTTTTTCTTTTTTTTTTGTTTCAGCTAAAAACAAGCAACCAATTTAGAGAAACAGACCCAGCAGCTTTGTGACAGGTGCATGCACATAAGTCTGTGGAAATAAAACCTTGGTGATCGATCCAACAACTCCTTTACACACATTTAATTAAAATAAATCTGCAGTCGTTCATGTCAGGGTTGCAGGAAAGAATCCATGAGCTGCCTGACAATCAGTATTTCATAGCCTAAGGAACAAAGACTGATTTCTTGTGAGTTCATGAAATACTTTGTCTTGACTAATCATTATTTCAAATAAATAGATAGATAGATATTTATTTGCCAATTTCAGGGTGATTTATTAGCTTATTGTGTCACAGCTGGATGTCAGGAGCAAGGAAGTGTAATTAACTGTCAAAAGCATGGCAATCAATGGTGTTCGCCTGCTTGCAGCCTTTTCTTTCTCCCTGTGTGAGTCCTGGTGTTGCTCCCGCTGCTCTCCCTTATTCTCACTTGTTGCACATGTGTTTTTTCTTTTTTTTTCTTCTATCCTTTGACAGGAACACAGATGCACACGCATTCGGCCATTTCAAAAGGAAGCCTGAGTTCTTTTTTCAGGTTTTGAGGAAAAAAGGGAAAGAGTGACAGCAAAGATACTTCCTTTGCAAGTCCTTGTGTCTAAATGATGTCTTCACGCCCCACGAAATGACACCTGCTGTATGCATGAGTAAGCTCGCACGTTTCATATTAGGGCAGGCAAATTGAAGCATTTCCAAGTGTCGGTTTCCATATTTAAACGTTTAAATTGATTTCTGAGTGATGAATGTCATGACACACCAGCAGCTGGGCTCTGGAGCGGAGAGGTCCGGGTCCCTGAAAGTCTATAACAGCACTGGATCCAATCCTTGATCAACCTTTCAATCAGAGTGTCCATCTTGTGATGTGATTCTGCTGCTGGGTGAGTAAATGCATTTGACATGATTGACAGACACACACCCACAGCATAAATAGAACTGTAACTAATGACTATTTTGAGTGAGGAGGTATAGGAAGGTGTTCACTGATTATTCCCTCCAATTAATAAAGATGCAGCATATCTGCCAAGCTTCACTTTCCACTTGATATGCGAGGGGCACATGAGGCGATGGAACTTTCCATCAGATGTATATCATGAGGTGTGAAATCGCTCACCACGGACATAAAGCCTTCATTATCTGCACATCGAGGAATCTCTCACTGGGAACGCATTAACATGTCTGTGTGTTTTTTTAAAGCTTTTAAACAAAGACCCAGTTATGTCACTTCTCTGTGAAATGGGAGCAGTCAGATAAGATGTTGGGCCTTATTATACTTATAATGCAGTTAACATGCTGAAACGCACACACTACACTACACGTGTTGCTCACCCACTCTCTTGTCTCCTTTACTATTCCTTTGATTTCCAATGTAACCTTGCGAGCAGATGCACTCTTGCACCTCCAGTGAGAAATGAATTATTAATTAACCAAAATGAGTTAATTTAATGAAATTTGCCTCATCAAAAATGTAGCAGTGTTCATAAAAACTTAAGCATGGGACACATTTCCCTGCACTTAAGTGTGCGTTAATTTCCTTATCATTAAGGTTATGTCACTATATCACCCTGTGCATTGTGCACATGCAGGCAAAGTTTTATTTCAAACTTTTTTCTTTTTTTTTTTTTTTTTTTACAAATGATCAGACCTTTTCCTGTAGTTTGCTATTATTTTGAGCCAGTTTAATATGACAAAATGAATGAGAAGAAAGTCTAATCTTGACATGGCCATTTTACACTCTCTGGAGTTCGGGACATCTATGGACCATTAAAGACTCTAGGACAATATGTCCAAAATGCAAATAAGTTTAAACTGCTGTTTGCTTGCCAGTCCTGCCAAGAGCTTCAGCCTTATAAGAAATTGGAATACATCCTGTAAGCAGCAGTACTCCATCAGAGGAGACTATAATATACTGTATATATAATATAATATAGCAACTCAGTATCGGAAAAAGGCGAGTTCTTTATAGTTATTGATCTTTTATGATTTTGTTTTCACTGCTGAAGGCATAAAAAAATCTCTAAGTGTCTTTATTAGCATTACTAAATGATTACTGATAAGACTATAAATAAATAAATCTTCATTGCACACAATGTTTATTAAATGATATGCTGGCAGAAGTATCTTTATGTGGTAATTTTTTCAGTCTATTAGTGTATTCTTTTTATCAGCTGGCGATTCCATTCTGCAACGCATGTCTGCTGATGGAGAAAATAGTCCACATGAGGGAGGACCTCTTTGCTTTAAAGCATACAGTAGCTACCAGATATAGATTCAACATCCCATAGCAGCTGTGCTGAAGAAACTGCCCCACTTATATGGAGTCGGGGCTACGCTAAAGGCTACGAGATGAAGCTATCAGACTATTCTACCATTGAACCTCATGGGAAATATCAACTCCCTGGCAAGAAGTGTGAAGAGCCAGTGAGTATGCAGAGAGTCTAGTCACATGAGTTTCACAGAGGCCTGGTTGAACAGCAATACTCCACTTCTCTGCTTGAAAACAACAGGTGGTCCAACCTCAGGAAAATCACAGTGAAGGAGATACAGTATCTAGATCTATATACTGTATATATACAGATTTTATAGAATTTGCTCTCCATTGTCACCTGAATGGCTTCACTCAGTGTGTTAACTGTGCCACAAGGGAGAACAATACACTTAATCCGTTGTATGCAAACATCAAGGAGTCCCACATTTATTCAGCTCTGCCACCACTTGACAGAATGGTTGAATGCACCACAGATTGCATTCACTTCTGTATGGACACTTAAATACCAACAGAGACTGTGCACTGCCCTTCAAACAACAAACCTTAGACCACCAGTAAAATCAAGACCCTGCTCAAGAAGAACAAGGAGGCCTTCAGGGATGGAGAGAGGGAGGAGCTCAGGTGTGCAACATGAGCTGAAGAGGAGATTAAGGCAGGTGAAGGAGGAAGCTGCAGCACAACAACAGCAGCATCAGCAGCAGAGAGGTGTGGAAGGGGATGAGGACCATCCCTGGCTATAAAGAGAACAGCCGAGCAACGTCGGGTGATGTCAACAAGGTCGACGAGTTCAACGTGTTGTGCAACGTGACACAACCTCACCACCATCCACACCAGTACAGCCATATGAATCATTTCCTGAAGAGAAACGCACATGTTGGTAAAACAAAGGCTTGTGTGTGAATGCCTCCATGTGTTCATGTGTGTGTGTGATGATGAGCTCTGTCTGCATGAGGTTTGTTGACATTCAAACAAAATTGTCAAAGCTGCAAGTCAGATTCAAAGGAGCCACAGTGTGACAACCAAAACCATTTCACCTCCTAACCTGACTTTTTAAGTAAACAAAGCTGAACCCCAATAAGCAGCTCACACATAAAGATTAGATTAGATTATACTTTATTTCATCCCCGAGGGGAAATTTGTTCGTGACAGCAGCATTTAACAAGGAAATAAAAACAAGACAAATAATAAAATACACAATTCATAAAAATACTTTAAGAAGAAGAAGACAAAAGGAGAAAGTGCTACGGTGCTCTCTACCTGCTGGGCAAAGTAACAGATTTTAAAAAAGTGCTTGCTGGTAGACAACTATAAAAAACAATTTAAAGTGCAATTTAAAGTGCACGGGAGATTTCAAAAAAGAAGTGCGACAGACATTACAAATTAAATAGAACTGTTAAAAAGTCTAACTGACATGGGGATAAAAGACCTGCGAAAACGCTCTGTTTTGCACTGAGGGTGTCTGATTCTCACTCTCCTCATTTTCAGTTTGAAATGGGGATTTATAGACACACACACACACACAAACAGCCAATATTTTATATGATTTAATTGCCAATTTACTGATCTGGTAACCTGTTATTGACTGATTGAGTGGGTTATTGATTGACAGGTTGATTTGTTAACTGGCTTACTACTGTTCGACTCACTGATTTGATTGTTGATCAGTTTAAACATTCCCACTGACCTAGCTGACTGAGTCATTGGTTGATTGACAGATTGACTCACTGACTAAGACGTATTCATGGGCTGACTGACTATAATTACTGCTAATCAATATTTTTGTTGATATGTAACCATGCATGTCAATCAGATGTATATTTTCTTGACACTTGACAGCTTGTTAAATGGTCGTCATGTTAGCAGCAAGGCCAAACAAAGGCAAAACCAAACAGATAACAATCAATGCACTTACATTGCAAAGTGATTGTTAAAACCACAAATGAGCTTGGTCAGGTTGACAGCACATAATCATCATAATTCATGAAGTTGCCATAGAGTGCATACAAGCAAACACAGGCAATTTAAACAGATAGAAACAGAGGGTGAAGCCTGACTGTAGCCACAGGAGGCCCGCTTTTAGCATTTCTAGGTGGAGCGGGGGGCATGAAGTGGTGTGGATTCATTAAATCTGATCTCCTGCATCACTTATCAGGTATTACCTCAACGTGGAGTGCAACATATCGGAGTAGTTTTGATAGATGAAGGTCATGAGATGAATTGAAAAATACTGCAGCGTTTAGTGTGCATCACAGAAGGAGCATGGCATCTGGAGGGAGGTGTGATGTTTTCATTATTTAGCTATTTAGTGAAATATTTATTCAATTAATGTTGTGATTAGTCGCATTTGTCAATTTGTGTTTATTTAGCAGGAAGAGCTTTTTTTTTGTAAAGTGTGCTGACTCGAGCTACAGACTGACAGTTATACGTGAATGAGTGCAACAAGTACGTCAAAAAAAATCAACAAGTCATCCAACCTGATCTTATGCATTGTTTGACCATGCCCTTAGATGCTGCAACCTTTGTATCATGGTTACACTGTTAAAAATATGTTTTAGTTTGTGGTTTCTCAGGTTTAGGAACAAAAACTAGTTACATTTAGGACAAGATTATGATTTGAGTTCAAATAAGAACTTCTCTAGGTCGATAACACATTTGTCGTCATGGTTACAATGATAAACATGTAGTTAAGGTGGGTCATGGAGAAAGGAAACAACACTGACCTTCCACACTTCCTTCAGCTCGGACTTCTTTGTAGTATACAGTAGCTTTCTCTTTTGGTTCATCGTAATTAATACAACCACTAGGTCACCTTACAATGAAATACAGCTACAGGCCATAATAAGCTGCTAACACAAATGACCCATGGGGTCATTTTTTACAAGAGGACAGTGTCACAAAAACTAATTATGGGATTGCAGATTGAAAAAAACACATCAAGAGTGCATCAAAACCAGAAGCCCTGGTTCAACAGCACGGTTCACACCCCATGCTGAAAGCTGGAAACTTGGCGCTGCGTTCAGGTGACAGGGAGGCTTACAGGAGATCCAGAGCAGATCTGAGAAGAGGGATTGCTGCTGCTAAAAGAAAATACAAAATGCAAATCAAGCAGCATTTCAAGGACAATAACAACCGCAGCATGTGGCAAGGGATCAAAACAATTACTAACTACAGACAAAGCCCGGCTCTAGAGTCGACCTCTCCCTACCGGATCAGCTGAATACCTTCTTTTCCCGGTTTGACTGAGACACCAGCAGTGTGGGAGTGTCAGCTCCAGCATCCCTCACACACAATCAACACACCTCACACATCATCACCAACTCCCCCTGGGAAGAGAGGCAACCGCTGGGATTGCACCAGTACCAGGTTAAGAAGGCCTGAGGCCCCAGATGGGGTCTCAGGTCGTGCAAAGGCATGCGCTCACCAACTTGCAGCTGTCTTTACTCATATATTCAACAGGTCTCTGGAAGAGGCCTCAGTCCCCACCTGCTTGAAGGCAGTGACCATCATCCCTGTCCCAAAGCATCCAGCAGTGACATGCCTAAAGGGGACATATTATGGAAATGTCACAAAATATACTGTATATTTGGGTGTTTGTCTTGCCTTCCGGCCCCCAAAATGTGAGAATTGACAAAACAATCTGTAATGTGCAGGCTCCTTAGTTAGAAATCCACATGGTCTTTACAAGCTGTTCCCTCAGTTGTCTTCCAGTGATGTAACTATAGGTTTCGAATTTGCATAATTTCACCCCTACCTGGGACCGGTAGAAGGGGCGGGGCAAGCAGTGGTTCATTTGTATTTAAAGGGACAGGCACTCAAACCAGCCGTTCTGAACAGGGCTGGTTTGAGAGGATGAAAAGAGCTGTGATGTTTGATCCTTGGGGTATTTTGACTAAAGCATGTCACAGACATGTCTTTAATACACCTGGGAACTATTTTAATTTGTGGAAAGGGGCATAAGATGTCTCCTTTTTGATTATCGGCCTGTTGCACTTACGCCAATTATCATGAAATGCTTTGAGAGACTGGTAATGAAGGCCTTCATCCCTGCCGACCTGGACTCTTACCAGTTTGCCTTAGATGCACCGAGGACGTTATATCACTCCTGCTGCACACTGCCCTCACACACCTGGAGAACAATCAACCCAGGGAAGCTGGTCAAAAAGCTGCTGTCACTGGGCCTGGACTACCATCTCTGTAGCTGGAATAAGAAGAAAGGGAGTTTGCATAAAAGAAAATATTAGAAAACAGGTAAGAAGTGAACACGGTCAAACAATCATTATCAAGTACAATTAAAACACTTACATTCCAGTGAAATCGGGTTTGAGGAGAGGATTTTGAACTGCTGTACTGATGGGAGAGATTCTAACTTTAAGATTTTCTGCAGATCTAAAAGCTTGCAGCTAAGTTTTCCTTGCACACTGAGCTGAAAAGACACTGATTCTGCTATTTAAAGGTAATTGTGGGACACTGGTCTCTAGGGTTACTGAGGGGATACAGGTATGTGGAGAGGTGTGTTGTGTAGGTTAACAGCCTGCGAAAAGAGCACAGGAGGTGAGGGGCTGTTGTTTCCAGACAGAAAAAAGGAAGAGGAAAGAGGAATGCTGGAGCTGGGCTATGCTTTCATTAGTAGCTACCTAGCATAAAGTTCAGGTACGGGATAAAGAGCAGCTTTCTGTGGGTGTGTGTGAGAAAACAAAGAGTCATGTGGATTCACTGTAGCATTAATTATTCTCAAATCAAAGCCCTAATATGCAGTTTTTCCACATTAATAATATATAAGTAAGATTTATTATAAGACAGCAGGTGCATGCAGACAAGTTAATTCAGATTCCTTTGATGTTCTCTGCATTACAAGATGTATACAAAGTGTGTGTACATGGGGGAGTGTGTTTGTCACGATCCCACCCCTGTGAGCACTATACGAACCCTGTGCCAGTGTGTTGTATTTAGTTTTTAGTGTGAATGCTGCACACATGTGTGTTTTGGTTCTGTTGTTGTGTTCCCTTTCTCTCTGTCTGTGGTCAAATTGTTAAAAAAAAAAAAAATCTCTTTTCCCGACCACTTAACCTTGACTTCTTTTTAAAGTGTAATGAGGTCGGAGAATTCACAAGGACTTCGGGAAAAAAAAAATAGCAATCAGACAGCACTTACATTGATGACAGCAGATGTCGCCTTAAATGTTTCCTCCATAAGGAACTGTGGGATGCCATTATCTCCGCTCCTTTCATGAAAGATGGTCTTCTATGCTAAAGGAGATAAGAAAAGAAGCATTGAGAGGCTGCCACTTAAATACTTCCAGGTCATTTCACTCGGTTAGGAAGGTTTGCCATCCATTGGAGGCGAAGGACACCTGTCTGCAATATCGTCAGGGAACTCCTGCTGAAAACACACCTGTGGAGGATCTTTGTTAGTGGTTTAATTGAGTTGTAGCATGCCGTTTAGGTTAATTGGTGACTTTAAAGTTGTCTGTAGGTGTAAATGTGAGTGTGAAAGGTTGTTTTTCCTCTGTAAATGTCAGCTGTGGACTATCACATGGCTATATGTGTAGGAGGAAAGAAAAACTAAGTGCTCAGGTCTCCATCTTGGTTTTAATGAATTAAAAAAAAGAAACAAATTGTATTTAAACATTTTTAACAAGGAACAAATCAATGTGACATTTCCATATTGAATCGAGTGCACTAAAATATTCAGTGTAGGTTGGAGAGAGTATGTGAACCTCCAGGCTAATAATCAATCAACATTAGCAAATCGACTAAAGCTGATTGGAGTAATCAAACCTGGTCTCAAGTCAATAAAATCAGATTAGAAGTGTGAGTTGTAGCCACCTCAACACAATCCTTAGGTCCTATCCTTAGGTTACTACCTCTGATAACAAGTATAGCTGAAATAAAGCAATAATAGGTGGGTTTACATGGACAGTTTTAAACGGTTTCAAATTGGTTTGGGAGACCAAACCAATGGGCTTTATGCACAGCTCCACTACTTCCTGAAATAAGCCAGCTCCATTATTTATTATTATTTTGTCCAATAAAGGAGCTGGCTTATTTCAGGAAGTAGTGGAGCTGTGCATAAAGCCTATTGAAAATACTTCAAACTGTATTACACCTCAAACTGTCTCAATTACCCCAAACCGATCGAAATTCCAAACCGATTGAAATTCCAATCGGTTTGAAGGGGGTAGTTTCAACCTTTTCTAAAGCGTTAAACGGGTTGATTTCTGGCTGTCTTCGAAATCCACCGCCCCAAGATGGACTTCAAGAGAAACCTACTGTATTTACTACTGGACATACTAAAATATTATTTGCATATTGCATACGCACTCCGACTCCAAAAGGCTCTCTCCTCTTCTCCTGCTGCTGGATTCTAAAAGTAGGCATACCGGTATGTCACGCTGCTGTATAATAAAGAGAAATACTGTAACAGCAAAGACTGCGCTCAACAAACGATCCATGTTTCTGTGTTTTTTTTGGCACAGCTGTAGCACTTCCATAATCAATATTCTTGTAACCATAAGTAACGCAATCACTCACAGCTGCACGCACGTGAAATCTTCAAACAGATTGATTTTAAACCAAACCTATTTGAAACAGTTTAAAACTGTCCATACCAATCTAATGTCTGCCTGGCACAAAAGGAGTTCCCAGTGCTCTGGGGGTCAAAAATTGATCTCCAGAAGGTTAAAAAGGTTATAAAGTCATCTCAAAGAGATTACATGTTCATTATTCACATATTGAACTGTCTTGGAGACCGTTAAGTTCTGTGTATACTTCTCGATAGAAGAGAGCGTTCAGCTGAAACAACTCCATGAACATGAAACAGAATGATCAGCAACATGACAAACAACATCAGAGTAGCAGCCAGAGGCTTAGGGGAATCAGTGGAGCTGCTTGACATCTCTGTTCATGAGTCTATTGTGTGCAAATCATGGTGCATGATGCATTGTGTCCCACCATGGACACCACAGAGGAAGCCAATGCTCTGCAAAAAAAACTACTACTGAAGCTTGACACTATAAGGTTCAGTTATTTGGGAAGTTGACACAGCACTATGTGTGACATAAAATGGGCAGTAGATGACAGGAAAACTATTTCCCAAAGGTGAAGCAGAGCGGAGGGAGCATCGTCATCATGGCCCTGGACAGCCCATCATCACTGAAGGGAGAATGAGTTTATGAAACTGTCTTCAAGGATAATGTCAGAAAACACTTCAAACCTAATGGTGCCAAAGGAGGTTCAACCAGTTTTCGCAGGGGTTCACTTAATTTTCCCTCCAGAAACTCTGCACATGTCGGCTAATGACAGTGTTCAGTAAAGATGCAAAAGATCCAAATTGTTTGTGTAATTAGTTGAAGCATATTGTGTTTGTTTGTCGGAGCTTGTGACTTTGATGAGGACCGAATCACATTTTAGAAAAACAGGTGACTCCAAAGGATTCAATCACTTTTTCGCACCACTATTTAAAAATGTAAATCAACAGTTCTGAATTGATATTTTCAGTAGTTTTTCTTTTCTTTTCTTTTTTTTCAGGAAGAGATTGTCTCAACCTGTCTAGAAACATACTCTTCATCTACCTCATGTCAGTGTTTGGGAATTAATAGCTGAATATGCAACAGACAACACATCCAATTAAAATCAGGATTCAGTGTAGTAGTAATTCTCACCATCTGCTTCTGCGGCCGAGCCTTTGTGGCTGCGGATCACCTCAGCCTCAGGCAGGATGTCATATGTACATTGAGATGTCATATGTACATTGAGATGTGTGTTGGGTCAGGATCCTGCCTCAAGGCAAAAAAAGGCTTTCGTCAAATAGAGAACAAGGGCAGAAAGTATACATTTTATTGTAGGCCTACCTTTAATTCCCTTCATTTATTTTTTACCTGAAGGTTATATCAGTAAAGATTTTTATTATCTCCTACCACACAATTATTGAAATAATTTTTAATTGGGTTATCAGCTGGTTGCAGTAAACTGTGATAGTTTTATTACTGCTTTATGTCAGAAAGAGTTACAGCCCATGTCTTGTTTAGATATTTGCTCTGATCACTCAGTATAATTGTCATGTGAGTAAGTGGTGTGTTTTTGTGTGTTGCAGCCCCCAGCTGAGATGCGTTCGCCACATCCTTTATCACCAACAGAGGATGACAAATGCCTGAAATGACTTGAAAGCACTTGTGTCTTTCATAAAACAGACAACAAGCAATTATGTCGTAAAACGCAACCTGTGCCTCCCGTCAGCTTCAAACCACTTGGTCATTAATTTCCAGTTAGCTTCCCTAAATTTCAAAGGCAGGTTTCTTACAACGTTAGAGGAAGAACAAAAAAAAAAATGAAATGAAAAATGCAGATAATGTTTAGCAGTATAGCTTCAATTTCAGAAAATATCTCCACATACACACACGCCTCACTAACTTGTCTATCTTGAAGCTAAGTGTTGGTTGCTTGGTAACAGACATAAATATTGATAGCTGATGTTTGATTGTGTTTTTAGGACTTCAGAGCTGAGTTAGAGTCAGAGCTTCAGCCATGTTTTTATAAGACAGAAAGGATAGTGTGTGAACTCAATTCTTCTACTAAACAGCTAGTTACTAATGTTAACATCCTATAATACATATAGCTCCTTTAAGAATTAAGATGGGATGTTTCTCTAATTCTCTATTATTATAATAAAGAAGTCCAAAGAGATTCACAATCAATGCAGTGATGCATTTACTTGTACATATGTGAGTTACTTATTCACAGCTTGATTTACAGAGGAAAGCACAGAGATGGGGCAGTAGGTGAATGGGAGATAAACCTCATTACTGACCAGCTGTATGTAAGCCAACTGTATTTGCCAATGCCTATAACTTACAGGGTATACAGAGATTTTGAAATTGTGTTTTTCTCCATTCACAGTGCTGTAAAAATAAAATAAACACACAAAATATAAAAATATATAAGACACACACATTTCAACATAAATGTATATACTGTAGGCCTAAAGAAATATAGTGCAAATTGATATGGATTGTGCAAAGTATGGAGTAGTACAGTATGTGACATTCTGTTGGATGCAGATATGAATTTGCAATATGGATGTACAGTTTTTTTCTTTGGTTACAGTGCAAAGAATGTAGCCTATATTGATGTTTTTAGAGTAACAAGGTTAATGTAGTGTATGAAAACACTAAGGTTTCTTAGGCGAAAACTTACAAATGCTTCTTCTTCTGTCACTCTGTATTTTCAGAAAATATCCTCAGGCTCTGCAGCGGTCTGCAAACAGCCAGTCAATGTAAATATTATGTTTTAATATTTGGGAGTAAATATGCATCATGCTCACAGTAATAGGCAGATATATTTATTTCCCCATGAAAAAACATAGAATTTAGTTCACTAATGGAAAATTCAACAATCAAGGCTTCCCCAGGGATATGGATATCGTCTCACACCCCTTTATCAAACCAACCCAGCATCAAACCGAGAATGACCAAAGACATTTTTCATCAAAGAGATCAAAATAAAATGCTTTTGGTGTTCCATTTGAATGATTTTCTTGCTGACAGGCCAATAAATTGATGATTGAAACTGAGAGCAAAGGAAGGGTAACCAAGGGAAATAAAAAGGAGACCAAGGAAAACTAAATATCCCTCAATCAAAAGTTTTTTTTTTAAATGTATTCTTATTGAAGAAGATGGGTGAAATTGACAGAGGGGGATGAAAGGGAGTTGTGTTTACTTGCGCTCTTTCTTTCTGTCCTTCTCAGGTTCATTCTCCCGCCCTGCCAGGGGACCCGTTTGGCCGTGAGTGAGTGGCTGAGTTGGGAAAAGCATCAGTATCCATTTATCCACACCATTACCCACATCCACCACACGCACACCCAGTTCAGTCACTACGACCTCTGACAAGTGCTGGCATGTGATTACAGAGGACCAGAGGAGGAAGTAGAGTCACACTCAATTGTTGTTGGGGGAAATTAACTGTGACTTTTAGGAAAGGTAAACAGTCATGGATTTTTCAGTTTAACCTTGAAACTGGTCATTAAAACCACAGGTAGCTACTAGTTATTAAAAGCACTAATCTCAAACTGCAGCGTTGCACAAAAATAGATGTTTCACTTTTGTATGCAGGATAACCGCTGACGTTTGACAGTGACAAATAGTTTTTCAATTTTAAAGACATAAAAAATGCAAATCAGTATTACAGTTCCACAAGTCTGTGAAGTTTCTACATTTGATTTATGGCATAAACACATCAGAAATATATAAATAAATGATGAAATAATCTCTATAGTCATAGCAGTAGGTTCGTTACCTTTAATTGTCGGTGCAGGCTATTTTTAGAACGGCGGAGCAGAGCCGCAAGCTGCTCAGAGCTACGCTACAGAGGCTCATGGGATTTCAGTTTCCCTCATCGAACTCATCAAATACACAATCCAACAACTCCAAAACGCTCTCGTGGACAAGTTGTGACCTGCACATTCACCACGCTATGAGATAATAACGAAACATTACGAGACAGAGTTGTTTTCGAGGCAAATGGATTGACTGCTTGCTAAAAATAGTTTGCACCGACAATTAAAGGTAACAAACCTACTCCTAAAACTATAGGGATTATGGCAATGGGCCAATTTGCCGAAATGTTGAACTATCCCTTTAAAGCTTCAGCAGGTGCTCTTCACTTTTCACAGCGTTTCTGGGTTGTGGCCCATTCCTGTTCCTGTGAATGTAATATCTCATTAACGCCTTGAAGCAGTTTCTTAAAATCAGCAAAAAGTTGTTTCTCTTATTATTATGTTGCTGGAACTTTTTTTTTTTTTTCCAAGACCAAGACCACCATCAATGCACCTTGTTAACTGGTGAAAATGTGCTGGATACCCCCACTATACAAACATTCACTTGGACTAAACGTTAAGATCATGGTGAGATCACAAATGATTGTCTGGCCTTGTGAATATGATATCTTTTTCAGAAATGATCTGCAGGTTCTCCTTGTCACAGCCAATTAAAATTTAGTAAGGGTCAGAAATTAATAGGGGCATGGGGCTTTTCGCCTCCATGCCCTGAAAGTAATAATGAGCTGGGAAATTCTTTAAAGCCCCTGTCTCCTTTTTTTTGACCCAGATTTCAACCAGTCCACAGTTTTCTTTTTTTTTTTAGGATTTGTCATGTATTCATGCATGAATGTGACTTCTGTTCCCCTGTGGGCCATCAAACAGGAGTCATGGGGAGTGTATATGACCAGTCCATTATTTTTCCTATTGTCTGGGTGAGAGACAAGGAAGAATTATGTTTTTACTTAAAAATGGAAAAGGAAACATTGAGGGCTGGTGCAATATGTGACCAGGGTAACAGAAAATACAAACAATATATCAACATATGAAACTCAAAGTGAACCAACAGGCAGCAGTGCCCTGGCTTCTTATTTGAGGAAATTATAGGGAAAGTTTACAGGAGAATGCAGGACATTTTAAGGCAAAAAGATGAATAAAGTACTTTTTCTTCCACCTTATACAGTCAACAACATCCTGAACCTATTCAACCTTGAACCGACCTTGTGGAATCAGCACAAGCTGAAGCTAAATGGGAACGGAAAGGTGCACTCTATCAGTTCACTATTGTCCAGAGGAGTAACGTTCACCCTGCAAACTGTGGAAGACTCATCGCCATCCACTGTCTGTGCTGTCCGCCTCCTGTGATTAACATACACACAATAACAGAGCATTTAGCTGTAGCTGCAAACCTTTCCATTCCAGCACTGATCCAGGACTATACTGTACAAAAAACGTAACATAGAAAGCTAAGCAGTAGATGACAAAGGGACACTTTTAACAGGAAAGGTTTTTTACAGCTGATCATTATAACAACCACTGGAGCAAGGAATGTAACTCCAGCAGGTGACTTCACACAGCTACCAAATGTTATACGTCTTCTAATCATGAAAATAATAAAAGTAACCAACCAAATAGAAGGTGTAAGAGTTGACACCGGGGACAATCTTTGTTTTATCTTGGTGGGAATAAAGTGGCTGTACTTTAATTAAGCCTGTAAAACAACATTAAAATATTGTTTTACATTATGTTCTATTTTTTGATGTTTAAGCATTAATCTGATAAAAGATGTCCAAGCTGGTAATGTAATGTAGAATTAATTAAGTCATGTTTTTCCAGCAGCCTTATTGATTCCCCCCCACACACACATAATAAGCCAATAAGAAGATTTAAGTGAGATTTCCCACTTGACCCACGACTTGGTCCATTTTTCTTAAAGGAAGATCATTACAATAGAAGGCGAGTAATTCCTCCTTGCCCTGCAGACGTGTTTAAACCGTGGGTGAATAACACAGGGAGCCCTGCTCACCGTCGACTGGGTCATGAGTATCTTCGTGTGAATAAGCAAAGAGAGAGGAGCGTCAGATAAAGGCTTAACGGGGGATAAATAAAGCCTGAGACCTCCCTGAGGATGTGGAGCAGGCAGACAATTTCACTCTCCTCTTCCACCTGAAGGGAGGAACAGAACTTGGCAAACAGCTTTAGCCACATACTCACTCTGACAATCAATAACACCAGAGCCCAAAGTTACTCCTCCTCATAGCTCCACCACTGCACTTTGAGGTTAGGAGAGGAGAGAACCTGCTGTCAGGAGACAACCATCCATGAGCAAAAGGTCACAGGTTTGACCTCTGCAAGGCTTAAAGCTCCCTGTAGCAACCCAAACCCTAATAACGGCCAATAATGTAATAAACTGTTTGAGCTGATAACCTAATAACTTTTTGTTCTGTTTTGTTTTTTGTAACTTTGTTACACAGGGGTTTAAATATAGGTTACTAAATGTGAGTGTCTATATTTGTGGAAAAAGGCTGCAACGGTTCTCATTGTATCAGGGCAAACCTGATTAACAATGTTAGTAACCTCTTTCCAGACTATTTTTGCCCGCAGAGGTCTGTTTGTGTTACTATATTCAGCCACTGTGAGCTTGGACCTCTAGGACCAGAACATCAGTTTCAGTCTGGGAGAAGTTTGGCTGTCTGGCATCGTTGTCTCCTTCGTCCATGTGGAAATGAGGAGAGGAGCTGATTTGATTGGTGAAGATTTCAGTCTGCTCTTTTAAATCCACTCACACCTTATCCCCTCCCTCTTTGCCACTTGCACCAGTAGGAGGGACAGAGTACCTGCGCCGCGCACAAAACTTGCAAAGTGCGCCCTGTTCTACGAAATTAGACCCCAATACGTTACAATGAGGTTGTTGGTAGCCTACTATGCTTACTTTCTCCATTTGCAAACATACAGTATGTGAAAACCTATAAGCAAATCACATTTATCATTAAGCATGGTCGGAGTTTGCTTCTCAGTGTAAATGCGACACAGGCACACAATGCAATTCAAATGTGTCACAACTGTGACCCCTGGAAATAAAAAAACAACATATAGTTACATATATTATTATATTACACATTACATTACCAGCTCCAGTTATTACAAGGTCAAGCGTTATTTTTAATACTAGGCCAATACCATAATAACCAGCCAATAATGTAATATCTTAATAAATTATTGGCCAAATAAGTTATTACATTATTGGCTTTATTACATTTAAAATGGGCAAAGTTATTATGTTATTGGCAGTTATTACATTTTGGGTTGCTACACTCCCTAACCCTTTAGTCTTTGTAGTCTGCGCATCAAAGAGCAAACAAACCACAGCAAAGGAGTAATAATGGTTCTCAACGCTGGCTCAGAAGCTGGACTCACAAGGAGACTGTGTTTGATCTAAGGAAAGGTAACACGAGGGACTGTCTGGAGGGAAACAGAGTTGAGGTGCTGTAAAGGAGAAGTAAGGTGTGCTATCGCTCTAACAACAACATAGCCTCCGCAGTAGCAGGGAACTCAGTAGCAGCAGGAGCCAGAAGCCGAGGGAGGGCCAGGTTTTCTCAGGTCACTCAGGAGTGAGAGATTAGATCTCTGTCGGTACGGATCAAGTAACACTTTTGTTTTCCGAAAAAAAACAAAAAAAAACTTGTTGCACAAACCGCTTTCCCCTCTAACATAACCTTTCTTTTATCTTAAACACTGAACCCTTTCACATTTTAACTGATGTCACCTGTGTGATCAGCCTAAGTGGGTGACCGTGGCAGAGGGCAGGGGCTCTAATGCTGTACGAGGAATGTTTATGGGGACAGCACTTTGTGAAATCACATCGTCCCTGGGCCGAGGTATTTCTGCAGCCAGCTAATGTGATCGAGGCTCATGTAGTACAACTGGGCTTTTTTTGTTCACTTCTCTAAATAAAAACCTGGTTATACCGTGTTACCAGCAGACATAGTTGGGGCGAATTTAGATGAAAACAAGTCATGGTTGTTCCTTTAATTAAACAGATGACTGAGCACAGTCCTCAGTGTTGTGCATGTCAACTTGTTTGTTCCAGCTTTTCCTTTTTTGTGATGATTGAATATTCCAGTTCCCTTTGCTACAAAGCGCCGCAAATTGTACGATATCGAATCGAACAAAGTTCTTATGCCTCACAACTTGTGTGGCATAAGTGCTCAAAAGAAATCTGTCACAGAGCACTCAAGCATCTGTTGATTTCACAGTGAGATTGCCCCTTAAGCCCTCAAAGTCCTGCCAGGATTTCAATCCAAAGTACACGGCACTGGGTGTTTAACTCTCCAGCAGGTCGGCCCGCGCTTCACCTTTTCAGGCTTTTAGAGAAAAACTGCAGGGAAAACCAGCACGATAGCCTTCAAATACGTTTAAGAAATGAAGGGACAAATAGGTCTAATAAGAACAATGTAGGCCTTAAAAAGAGAAATGTGTGAGGTTTTCTTTTCTTTTGTTTTTTGGGAGAACCCTTTTACTTTCTTCTTCTCGCACCTCGGGCCTCCTCGCTGTCCTTTACTCCTTTTACCTCTCCGCAGGGAGAACACATTTTCCTCTCCGTTTGACACAATCGATTTTGACCCAGTTCAAGGATGAGTCATTCTCTCTCTCTCTGTCTCTCTCTCTCTTTCTCTGCTTTCACCATTTCTTTCTCTCTCTCTCTCTATAAACACTCGCATAATTATCCAATTATATCTCTCTTCCAATCAATCCAGTCAGATCAAATTAAATCAAATCTCAGCACACTGTGCCATCCTTTTGTACACATTAGTTGTAAGCACAGAAATAAAAGGAGACATCACCACAAAGCAAATTAAAGTTACAGGCTGTAGACATTATTTTGCTAATAAGATTGACTAAATGGAAGCAGGCGGCAGACAGGAAAGGAGCTGTCAAGGTCAGGCTTTAACACATTGTATATCCATTTTGTCTTGTATATAAACTATTTCCTGCGTATTTCAATAACTCTATTATAAAAGCATCTGGTTGAGTGTCAGCCAGCTCAAAATCATAAAGGCTGTTACAACCTGTACAACATGACACTATCACCATCCTTCTTTGAGGACAGAACGTTTCCTCTCCTCTTAACCCTGCAAAAAAGAAAAAGAAAAGAAAAAAAAAGATAAAAATAAACGCAAAGTAATTAATTTTGTTCTGAGAGGTTTCTTCAGTTTTATCTTAATGATCATTAATCTAACAATGATATTTATAATAACAATCATTCTACATAGTAAAGCTTTGGAATTGGCTGCAAAAATTTGTTTTTCTGATCAGAGTCTGTTTTGTCAGTTTGGATCCTGATCAAAGGATTGCACATTCAAACCACTCCTGCAGCATATTCTTCCCTGCAAACCCTGCTTTGTATGTTTCAACCATGCAACCTCTCATGCTCCTACGGTATAGCTTACAACCAGGGCTCTAAATTAACTTTTTTGATCACCAGCCAATGTGGCTGGTAAATTTCAGAAGTTCCCAGCCATTCAGAATGTCCACTAGCCATTTTTTCCCCCGTTGAAAATAAGACAGATTACGTGTCACTGAATTTGGTCATTTTATGTAAACATTTATTCAAACAACAGAACTTGTAGTGTACATGGAGACTGACTAGAAACAGAACCACAGGGAGAACGGCTCTGAACGATAGACTATATAGTTACCTTATCATCCATCACCGGCCAAACTGGCAGGTACGTTTTTATTAATACCCGCCAAAGTGAATTTTAACCCTGCATTTGGCGGGTGTTAATTTAGAGCCCTGCTTACAACAATGGCTAGCTTCGTCTAGGGTCATTGTATGCTTTTATGAACCCAGAAACTAAAACGTATAGGTGCAGACCCACGAGGGGCCGTACAAGACATAATTCATTATGGCTCTCTCACACACACATATTCTCCTTACTTTCACTCTCATATTTAAACATTTTTACTCTCACATTCATACATGTACAGTAGCCTATGTGAAAGGAGAATGTATGTGTGTATGTGAGTGAGAATATAACATGAATGGAGAATGAATGTGAGTGAGAATGACAATATATGTATGTGGAAGGAGAATATATGTGTGTAAGAGTGAGAATATGTGAATAAGTGTTGGGAAGTATGATGTTGATATATGTGGATGATGTGTTTGTTTATAGTGAGCACTCTGCCTTCGATCCTCTCAAGGAAGTAAACCAACCACACACAGAGACACTCACTCAATGACTTTGGGCTAGTACCTGATGGTGCATGGACTTGTAGGCTTTGTGTGTTCATATGTGTGTTTGTGTGTGTATGGTCCGTGTCCAGCTTGTTCTATTTCCCTATGATGTCGACCCTTTCAAGTACACTCATTAAAGGCCCAGTCAGCCATGGCTGGCTGGCTGTTTGGTGAGCTTTGGCAGGAGCACAGAAAGATTGGCCGCCTTGTTTGTCTCCAAATTGTCTGCCCACAAAGTCACAGTTCAAAAACACAATGACAATGACAACAACAGCAAACAGCCCAACAACCAACAAGGGGGCGGCATGGTTTCAGGTCCAGGACTACGTCACAGAGGCTTATAATCAGCAATTCAGCTTACTGTAATGAGTGCCGTTTGAACGATTGACTGGATTGGATCCAAAAGCAAATGACGCACAACAGAGTCAGTTCAGACTTTCACAAGGGAAAAGATGATTAAGTACATAGACGGTTTAAAGAGCTTAGGACCAAAGTAAATACTCTACCCTGAACTATTTATATGGGTCATATTCTAAGGTCACGGTTGGGGGTAATGCAAGAGTATTGTGTGTGTGTGTGTGTGTGTGTGTGTGTGTGTGTGTGTGTGTGTGTGTACACACAGGTTAAAGGGGTTCACACTCTGGCTGGAAAGCAACAGGATTAAGTTTAGGTGTCTCCAAGACAAGAAATTGATAGAAACAAACGAGACAATCTAGCAAATTGAAGTCTGAGATTAAAGTTGCCTCCAATTGGAAACCCTTTTTTTCAGCACAACATTGTGTGTTCTGGTGGTATCACCCCTGCAAACAACACCCCCTAGAAGGTTGACAGCAAAAGTGGATGTTAACAGCATTCCTTGTTCTTATTTCAAGAGCGGCCCCTCTCTGATTTTGTGTGTTTGACATTTTTAAAGCCAAAGTCCAAGAATACGGGCAGCAAATGTGGCGGACCCCCTCTGCATCCTTAAAAAATCCACACTACCCCAAGGTCCTTCCTCTGTGGATCATGGAATAGCTCAACATGTGACCATGTTGCATGGATGCCTAACTCTAACCCTACCTTTGCAGCCCTGCACCGCCCTCAGCTCAACATACTCAACATCCAGACAAACTACAGTGGGAAGTTAAAGATGCTGTGACGCAGTGTGATGGATGCACAAGTGAGAGTCAATCATGACCTTGATTTCAACAAATCCAAGTGGAAACTGAGAACAAGATGATAGAAAAACTGGTTGCCATGTGTTTCCTAGTTCTTTATGTCTTTCCTAACTAACTGCAACATAACCAAACAAATGCTAAACATTATGTGACTGACTGATACGAAAACAAGAGTCCAGTCAGAGCAGAGTATGTAAGTTATGTGCTCCAAACAACACTTCACCACAACCACAGATTCTTGACATGCCTGATACTTCCAGTAGCTTTGTGTAAATGCATTGTTGAGCTTAGGAGAAGTTTTGCAGAGACTATATTATATAGTTCCTCTAAGGGCTTAAGAAAATGCATGCTGAGACACAAGATGTACTGCAAAGTCAGTAAACATCTTTATCAATTTGACAATATGCACTTCAAATTCAGTGGTATTGTTTCCAAGGCACACTAAAAAGTGATGAACCTGGCTGGAACTTGTCCGATGTTCAGTTGTGACAAATTGAAGGCATTGAATATCAAGTGTTTTCCCATAGGTTTTTTTTTTTTTTTCAAAAGTTATTTCTTGTCTTAATACCAATAGCCAATAGTGACAATGAGAGAGAGTGCCACAGGTTGGGCTTGAACCTGTGCCACCACGGTTAGGATTACACCTTCATGGTACCCTTTGCTTGTTTTCAATGGAGACCCTTCCTTTGTGTTACTTGCGGTGTGTTTATGTCTTTTAAGCTGCACTGCATTGAATGCATTAAACTGAATGTTTACTGTGTTTTCTCGAGTCTCACATAAGTGACTTGGAAGCCTTCAACCCTCAGACACACAGAGCTAACGATATATAGACACAACGCAACTGCATTTCCTGTATATCCAAGCCCAGCAGCATATAGAGCACATGATGTGGTAGATGGAGAATGTGGCATAATGAAAAACTGCCCTCAAGGTGCTTGTCCATGGTTGAGGAAATGAGTTCATCTTCTCTTCCAGACTGGCAAATAATATTTTGAGTAAGGTTCTTTTACGTCATTCGAGGTCACATGTGAAGCAATCAAACAGACAAGGAGAGAAGAAAAAAAAACGGCATTCATGGGGCAAAGCACTTTGGCTGCAGTGAACAGTGATGAAAAGACCTGTTTCTGAAATGGACTCTTTTGTCAGGAGAGTCTGTTCGGAGTTGCCACAATCCAGGAGGCGTGTGCGGGGACAGGGAGAGTTATAGGCAGGTCAATTGTCCAGTTAGTCAATCTATGCTATTGACTCGTGTATTGACTCGCCATCCTTTTGTTCGCTGCACCAGGTGGAATCGAGGCAGATGAGTCCTGAGAAATCAATCTCCGACAAATCACAGGTCCGGCTTCCAGCTGACTGTCGATTGGTTGCGCGAGTCTGATGTTGAGCTGCGAGACCTGTTTGAATCAATACACACTCCATCCAGCATCAACACAAAGATTTCAATAATTATACTTCCAAACACACTGTTGCTTTAGATTTAAATTCTACTGTTGCCTTTATTCATGTCACATGCATCTTTCATTCAGTAACAGCTGCTGTTGGAAAATAATGCATACATTATATGTGTTAACTTTTCCATATGTTCAATTTATCTTCTTGCAACAACTGCATAACTAATTTCAGTGGAGTCAATTAATATTCAAAACAGATACTCCTATCTTTCGTTTCTCTATGAATTTCCTCAATAGCAAATAACTGTATCTCATATAAAATGAAAATTGAATCACATACTTTATTTCTTTGTGTTTGCCTTCCAAGGGATCTTTATAACTGTGGGCATTGCCAGAGGATATGGGTAAGTCCCACTGACATTTAGGGGTTCCTAAATGAAACTTTAATTTGCTGGGTTGGTGTTATGAAACAGCCCATCTGGATTTCCATGTGTATTCTCTCCCCTCATCTGCATCAATATGCAAACGTGCATCTCCATATGTAACCCTTGTTTGCTAGTGTATATGGAAATATTATTATGTACTTTTCTAAGGGTTAGGGTTGTTTTCCCTAACCCTAAGAAACCCCTAACCTGGAGTTGTTTTTGAGGCAAATGCAGAGACTGCTTGCCGAAAAAACTGCCCCCGACGGGAACATGCATCAGCGGTTTTGCATGAATTTGCTTTGAAAACAACTCCGTCTCGTAGCGTTCTGTTAGTATCTCATAGCGTGGTGAATGTGCAGGTCACAACTTGTCCACGAGAGTGTTTTGGAGTTGTTGGATTGTGTATTTGATGAGTTTGATGAGGGAAACCAAGAAATCCCATTAGCCTCCATAGTGTAGCTCTGAGCAGCTCGCGGCTCTGCTCTGCTGTTCTAAAAACAGCTTGCACCGACAATTACAGTATAGGTAACGAACCTACTCCTAAAACTATAGGGGTTATGGCAATGGGCCAATTTTGCCAAAATGTTGAGCTATCCCTTTAAATTTGACAAAGAGATATTTAGCAAAATTGCATGGAGCAGAGTTTGGTGCTGCTCATCCAAAACTCACCCAAAGTAGCCCCACGTTCCAACTTTAAACCTTAATTGAATTTAAAATTACTGAGCTGAACAATATTTCACCCCCTGTACAGTTTTCATGAAGGAGAAAATTAACTGTGGAGACCAAAGCTCTTGTAGCAGGCTGTAAACATGTTTACATATTAACATGGGGGTCTGTGGGGATTGCGTCGCCTTTGGAGCCAGCCTCAAGTGGCCATTCAAAGAACTGCGGTTATTAAATCGAACTTTCATGTTGGCGTCATTTCTTCTGCCTGGAAAACGCTGCTGCTTAATCAAGCCCCAGGCAGCCGGCTCCAACCAGGAGGCACAAGCTGGAAATACATCTTCATATTTTAATGAAGCAATATAGTGCAAGAGAAATCCACCTTCATTCACATTTGTCGACTTTTCAAACTGAAAAAAAAAACGAAGAACTAGCTATAGTCATATTGGTTCTAGATATAAATAAGGACAATAAAGCAAAATGTCCTGTCCATCATATACAGAGCTCTATGGCCATTTGTTACAAAAAAAACAAAAAAAGACATCAGTGAAACATGATATTTTGTGAGAAATAGTTCAAGCTCACACAAACACAGTAGCACAAACACACAATGACTAATGACACCTTTAAGCTTCCACCAAATAGGAAAACACTCACTGTGATATCCACAAGGAGTATTTTTTGTTGTTCTTTGTGTGTATGGGACACAGAAGGTGTGTGTGTGTTTATGTGTGTTTCCTATGCATCGTCGGTTGAACATGACAGAGTGCTTAGTGCTGTAGCGGAGAGCGTCCGGGGGAAGACAGGCTGCTGAACTGTGCTGCCCAGGGATCACACTGAGCAGTCGCACCACAATGCACTGCAGCTGCCACCAATTTAGCAGAGAGGCTGTATGTGAGTGACTGGGTGAGTAAGTGAGGGAGACAAGGGCTAAGGGTGGGGGGTAGGGGGTTAGGGGGGGAGGGTGGTGGTGGCCTGACTGTCCCATTATGGAAAGGTCACAGGTTTGATCCCAGCGGAAGCAGAGACAAGACTTCCATTAGAGACAGGACTCCTGCAGCGCTCGGAGGATGTTTAGTGACTAACAGCAAGTTTTGGTCAAACATGTTTGGAGCAGTTTACTTGAACTCTGGAACTTTGAAAAATGTGAAATACCAGTGCAGATGCACCGACCTCAATTACCATATTTCTTTCTGTATTCATTTATTTTGACTTTCAAAGAGGCACTTAGAGAAAACATGGTGCTGGCAAGAAAAGCCAGGTGAATATTTGGGTTTCCTCTTCATTTAATTTTTCTGTTTGACCAAAATGTATTTATTGATATAAATGCTACATGGAGTAATGACTGCTGTGAGTGGAATTGTAATAATGATAATAATAATAATAATAATAATAATAATAATAAATTAATCAATCTAATGAAATAACAATGCAATACATGACATCATCCATGTGTGTGTGTGTGTGTGTGTGTGTGTGTGTGTATATAGTATACTGTATATATTTAAGCAATATATCACGGCAGGCTGTGGTATACATGCTCATTATACCACGGCTAAGAATAGTAGCCGTGATATATGCTCATTATACCACGGTTAACAACCAATCAGATTGCCGGATTTCACCTTTCCGTTTTATAAATATACAGTATATATCAGGGTTCCTACACATTTGAAATTTCAAAATTCCATACTTTTTCCAAACCCTAATTACCAGACTTCCTGGTGAATTTGTATGCTATTATGTCACCAAATAATTTCCAAATATTTGAAGCTAATAACGCATAAAATAATTAACCCAAATAATTTCACATACGACCAAACCCAGATAAGTATTAAGATACATATATTTCCATACAATAGTTTCCATTTTCCATACTTTTCCAGACCTGGAAATGTATAAAATCAAATCCCATACTTTTCCATACTTGTGTAGGAACCCTGACACACACATATATATATATTATATATTTACATTTTGTTTCTTTAGTTTTTATTCATTTTGCAGTTGTTGGTGTGGTTTGATTTGCTACACAGTATATCAACAATCTGGCATTACCTCTCTTCAAGTGAATAATATAATAAATATTTATTTGACATTATTACATTAGAATTATATTGTACATTATCATTATTATATTGTGTGCACAAATAACAAAGAAGTGCGTGTCTCTTCAGTTCACGTACAACATTGGTCAGCTTTGGTCTTCCATACTTAGTCCATCTAAAGAATGGTCAGGTTCTATCTTCAACCTGTCCAGTTCTGTCAGCTACAACAAGATGATTTAATATTTGTTTGCTCTCTACATTTATGAAATAACCAAAGGACACCTGGAGTTCTGAAAAGAGAATGACTCAAATTTCAATTTATTATAAAACAGTGGAGGCCATATTTGCATTTTGCATTTATAAGCTGCTCTAATTACACAGTACAATGCAGCCAGTGTCACATAAATAACATTGTGACTGAAAGAGCTTACAGCTGAGCCACTGAGTAAGAGATGTCTCAGACAAATGCAAGTGCACACGCACGCGCACACACACACACACACACACACACACACACACTGACACACACACAAACATGAGTATTAGATTCACCACTTTTGAGAGTGTTTTAAAATTCACTACTTTTCTAATTGTATTCTTTCCTCTGCAGTTTGGCGAAGAGAATAACGTGTGACTGACGGCCTGTTAAAGCCATGATACGTAGCTGAGAGAATGAACACGTCTTGTTCATTTCATTTTCTGTTTAGCTGCTGATAAATGATCACACTTAACATCAACATCTGGTCAGCGCTGGCTTCCAGTACACACGCACACACTCATACACATTAGTTACCTACTTATTCAGGTGAATGACAGTCAAGCTCTTCAGCATGTGTTTATGATTATCATACAGCAGGAAGAAATACCAAACATCAGCTTTAAGTTGCATTACATCTTGACTTTATAGAACTTACCCTGTATTCATGAAGAGATGGTAGATATTGTCACATTTGGCCATTTGGCATTTTACTGCCTATAATAAAATATGTCATTTGACAAGGACATGAATCAGTCCTTCTTTTAACTCACGTCTATATAAAGCCTAGAAAGCTTTAAGACACAAATGATACATTAAAAATAAACGTTAAGCTATTAGTTGATATCAGTATTCTTATTAATTGCACTAACTAGATAAACTGTTCATCGTCGTCTGACCAGCAGTTAACACGTCGGCAAAAATATCCACTCGTGTGTCGACACACTTAGTAAAGTGCGATTTACAATACGGCAAACATAAAACGTACAAGTACAACTCTATCGTTAGCTGACGTTTCCCTGATTTTATATGGTTTCATTAACAGCAAAAGGCATGGGCATTTACAGTGTTTGTACACGAGTGTATGCTTATACATACACATACACACACATGCATTCATAGCGGACGCAATGCTCACACCCACAAAAAGTTTTGCATTAACTATCAGCGGAAACATAAACTCTCATTAATCATGTAATAAAAAAAAAAAGATTTAAATAGCAACAAGTTCAAGTAAATGGTGTGACTCATTCAACAAGCTGCTCGGTTAGCTAATAATGAGCATGCATGTGTATGACACAGGTAGTAGCAGGTATTCACAGTACATAAAGAGAGGCACATATGCTGCCTTATTTTCCTTCATTCATTAAAAAGCATGATTGTGTCTTGAGTCCTTGGGTCGATGAGTCATCCGACCGTTTGGGGGTTTGATCCGAGCGGCGTCATGGTCAGTGGCTGATTGTGTGTCACGCTGCTGTCACTTCCTGAGAGAGAGCGAGAGAGAGACAGAGAGAGGGAGGGAGGGTGAGACGGTGTCACAGCTATGCGCTTATTAGTGAAACTGAGATTTAACTGCAAATCCTCATGTGGACATGTGTGAGTGTAGCCGATGTCATATCTGGCCCTCTGCGTTGTGTTTCTCACAGCCTGCCCTAGGTGGGGTTCGATCCCACGACCTCCCGCACCGGAGGCGACGATGCTTACCTCTTCGCCAAGAGGTTGACCACCACTTGGCGAGTTGGTTAGCACGTCTTTTATGGGTGGAGTGAGTGCACATCCATTACACTCACCCCCGCTGAACTCACTCCACCCAGGGCATCCGGGTCACGGCACCACTGTAGCCGATGTCATATCTGGCCCTCTGCGTTGTGTTTCTCACGGCCTGCCCTAGGTGGGGTTCGATCCCACGACCTCCCGCACCGGAGGCGACGATGCTAACCTCTTCGCCAAGAGGTTGACAACCACTTGGCAGGTTGGTTAGCACGTCTTTTATGGGTGGAGTGAGTGCACATCTGTTACATGAGGAAAAGTTGCATGCTGCACAAACAAAGTGATGAACAGCTAAAGACCAGAGGTGGTGGAGACCAAAACAGATGTAAAAATAGAGAACACACTGACATCCATCAGCTGCTCAATAAAAGGATTATTAATTATAGTAATAATGAACTTGTTATGGGTCATTTTGGATAGGGAGTACCGGTAGTTTAGATCTTAGAAAGCAAAGTGCATTTCTGAAACTGTGATTTCATTTAAGTGAACCAGACTTAAATTAGTACTGTCGAAGTTAATGTGATATCAAAGCATTAATGCAAATTCCTTTTAATGGCGCAATTTTTTTTGACATGCCATTACTGCTCTGTCACATTGGCCTTTGGCCTGACTTGTAGTTTGAATCAGCTGCTGGAAATGAAACTGCCTCTGCTAACAGTTACCACTCAGATGGAGCTGTCATGTTATTATCTGAGCTTTTTTTATACACCGTACAAAGTGAGGCCTCGCAGGGTTTGTGAACTGTCTTTTTCACTGTTCTTAGCTGATGTATGATAGGGTTATACTTGCATAAAGCTACCATGTTTGTACATGATTAAAGTTTTGAATAATATCCCTTTTAGGGATATATTTTAAACAAATAAAAAAATGCAGGTAATTTAAATAAACATTCTAATTGATCGACAGCCGTTGTTAAAATACAAAAACCTCAAATGAAATTAGCAGAGAAAGTATCCCCAGTAATGAGACTAATGTAATATAATATAACGTAATGTAATGTTCTTTGGTAATGAGATCCAGGGAGTATAAAACAACCACAAGTGGTCGTGGAATTTAAACATGACAGTCAGTGCTGTGTTGAATGAAATGTAACAGACCAGAGAAGCTCAGGCTGAATGTGTGCGCTCAAACCCAACGTCTTGACAGTGACAGGAGCAGCGGAGCCGTCAGGCAGGCGGCGGGAGAGGAGCAGATGGAGTGACGTCATCAGCCCATATGTGGCCGTGTTGTTAGCAAAGGAAGAGTTTTCTAACTACTGCTGCATCATTATGTTTTGAAACTCAGCAACACACACGCGTGCACACACAGGGGAGAGAACAGCTGCAACATACAGTACTGTACGGCGCCGACTCATCTTCTGCACACAGATCCAACAGAGGACTTACATAAGGAGCTCAACAAAGGGGACAAATGCATTTTAGTATCTAATTTCTTACTGCAGCAGATTATTTATATGTATAAAAGTTTTACTTGCTAAGTTTCACCTACCTGTTGTGATGTGGTCCATATGTGTCCAGCATGACCGAGCTGGCCTGTTCCAGGTTCCACTGGCAGCGCTGCAGAAGCTCCTCACACTCGCCTCTGGACCGCAGTCCCAACCGGAACAGCTGCTCCACCTCCAACACACACATAAACAAGATCCCTTCACTCATTTGCTCTGTCCTGTCTGTGTTTTACATTGTCTTGTCAAAGATTAAAATGATGTTCTTCTACCTCAACATACATTTTCTATTCTCTCTGGTGGACAAGTTGTGACCTGCACATTCACCACGCTATGACATAATAATGGAACGTTATGAGAGAGGTAAATAGATTTAGGTAAATTTTAGAGGTACATTCATGCAAAACCACTGATGCGTGTTCCCGTCGGGAGCAGTTTTTTGGCAAGCAGTCTCTGTATTTGCCTCGAAAACAAGTCCATCTTGTAACGTTCCATTATCATCTCATAGCGTGGTGAATGTGCAGGTCACAACTTGTCCACCAGAGCGTTTTGGAGTTGTTGGATTGTGTATTTGATGAGTTTGATGAGGGAAACCAAGAAATCCCATTAGCTTCAGTAGCGTAGCTCTGATCAGCTAGCGGCTCTACTCAACCGTTCTAAAAATAGCTTGCGCTGACAATTAAAGGTAACGAACCTACTGCTAAAACTAAAGGGATTATGGCAATGAGCCAATTTGCCAAAATGTTGAACTATCCCTTTAACATCTGGTCAGTGACAGACGACCTGTGTCCTGGTCGCTCTATTCTTTAAAATCCACTCTGATTACAGCATCATCTGTGGCCTCAGATGTATAGACTGTAAAAAGTTGAAATGAGGAGACTCCGATCCTTGGTTGTGTTCTTTCCTGGGAATTCTTACCATTTTCCCGAGAGGATAAATATCTGCAGGTGCCCAGGATTTTTCACAGTGTGTTGCCTCTGTGTGCACGCTGGTGTGATTATGTAAAACAGAGCTGTGGTATTTCCAGAGTATCCAGCTCTCTTTTCTGGGACACAAAAATACCAGCGGGAGTCCAGAATCGTTTCTATTTGTTTGCTTCTGTGTTACAGCATTTGCATAAAAAAAAATATAATGATCGCCAAAGCAACCGGTTTAAAAATTTAACTTCATTTGTAGAAAGAAAATAACTGCAGGAAATAATAGAAAAAACAAAACAAAATTAAAATTACACAAGTTGAAACTTCCTCTCCGTTTCACGTCTTTACTTTGTAGCAAATGTCTGTTTTTGCCACTTGTTGAGTGTTGACTACATCGACCCAAGGACACAACAGATGTATTCCATTACCTTATATAAGAATGAAACATATTGTATGCAGTCACATTGATGGATGTACCTTCAAATGGTTTATGGCCTGAGGGATGCTCCAGTTGTGAGTCTGCAGAGCTGCCTGACACTCCTCCAGTGTGACACCATGCACCGCTCCTTGAACCTGTCAATACCACCATGTTCAAGGTAAAATAAACATGAGTGGATCTATGGATTTTTCATCATTTAAACATAACAGCCATGATGGGGGGAAAAAAATACAGGAATGCTAGAGGCTCCACATTCATACAGAATATCATCTGAGGTGATAAAGACAGCAGGAATCATAATTGAAGATAAATCAAATACAAAATCATTTCTAAGTGTGGGCTATTTAAGAGACTGATACAAGCTTCCTGTTGTGCGGTCATTTGCTTTTGATCCTCTGCACATCAGTATTCTGCACAGACACATGTCCTGTATGTCATCAACCAGCTGACAAATATCAACCATTTTATCAGGTATGCAGCTCAGTTAGAATTCATCCATTCATTCATGCACCAGCCTTCTTGTACACCGAAACAGTTCATTTGGAAAACATTTATGTAGATAATGTAGTAGATAATGTTCAATGAAGGTCATGTGCAACCAATTTTGAATTACACCAAACTACGAGACAAAAGAAACATTCAGTAAAATAATTAACACAATAATGAAATCAGTTGTTAATGACTTTCGTTATATTTATCAATTAATATCAAAACAATTACCCTTTCTATTTTGTGTGATTATCTAATAATTCCTCTGCCTGTCCTTGGTGTGGGGTCTTTGTGATTTGTATTAACAATAATAGAAACAAAAACAATGGGGATCACATTTAAATCAGAGCAGAAAAAGGAGAAAAATGTCGACATGCTGTGCATTTCCTCTGACTCTCCCTCACCTGTTTGACGCTCTTGTCCTGTTGCATGCTGGGAGCTGCAGGTCGCCCATTGTTGTTGTTGTAGGAGGAATTTGGCTTGGCTCCACCGGGCTGCTGCTGCTGCTGCTGCTGCATCATGGGTTTGACGGCCGCCATGTTGGCTGCTCCATATCTAATTAGAGAAGATCCAGTAAGATGTATTTAAGTATATATGAAGCTCAGTTTAAAAGTTAGTTTTCCTGATGGAACAAATTAGAAAATTGCTTTAAAGACAAGTGTTAATGACATTTAATGATGCAAAACTGATTAGACTCAGACATATGTGATGAGTCACAGTTTGAGTTCAGTATTTTATACTGTGCTAATATAACCAAAAAAAAAAAAAGATTTTTAATTGTGGTTTGTTTTTCCTCTAATTGTTGCATTTTTCTGTTCAGTTATTCATTATTCCATTATTTATTTATTTTGGTGTTTTTTAATTGTCTAATAAGCAGAGGTGAATTTAATTATTCACTGTGTGAATCACAGAAAAATTTGAAACTGCTGGAGTCCAAATACACAAATCTCGCTACTCATCGTGCCCTGAAGACTGTGGGGTGAAAACTATACACTGAAAATACCTCAACAAGGTGATTCTACAGTCACTGACATAAAGCCAGTTGAGTTCAGGAGGAGGATCAGACCTGTGTGAACAATGAGGACTTCTTTTTGCCTGAGTGAACAACACTTGACAAGGAGATGAATCTGGCTCAGTCTGTCTTTTTATTGAGTGATGCTTGCTCTCCAGGTGCTATGAGAGTGTTTGTCTAGTGTTTCTAGTATTTTTGGACCAATTAGAGTGAGCTGGCAAAGGTGTTTTATTACATAACATGCGTGAAATCCATTTGAGGTTTGCCCACCACCGATGAAACAACGCTGTTTCGCCTTAGCTTTAGCTGACTGACGCTAATGGAAGTTTTCACTGTCACTGAACATGGTTTCTTGTCAGGGGGGCGCTGGTGGGGTTTGTCACCTAACACAAGCTTCAGCTATTTTTTGCTTTATAGTACAAGATGTTTTAATGGGGCTCCTGAGCAGAGCTACTTCCTCAGGGCAAATGTGAGGCTGCGGTGAGTCACTATCAGGAAGTGATCAGACAGACTGCAGCTAGCTAGCTAGCAAAATTTTAAAGGGATAGTTCAGTTTTTTTGAAGTGGGGTTGTATGAGGTACAAATGGCCGGTAAGTATAATATCTGCAGTAGAAAGGTCTCTACTCCCCCCCACTGAGAAATACCAGCGCACCGTGCTGAACCGAGACACAGGCAGTACACTGTTGTTAGTGGGGGGCGATTGATCAGCATATTTTTGCTGCCTATGGGAAGTCCTGTCTCAAAATAATACACCAGTTCAAGAGTACGCTATTAAGTAAAAATTTACAATGCATCAGCTGGTCGGAAAAAAGTTACTTTATCTAGAACTAACTGCAGTTATGACATCAAAGCTGATAAGCGAATTGATCCAGCGCGTTGCAAAGCCTACATGCGCGGAGGAATACTGAGTGAGTTGGTTAGTTCCGGTATTTGTGCCGGTATTTCTCAGTGTGGGGGCGGCAGAGACCTTTCTACTGCAGATATTATACTTAGTGGCCATTTGTACCTCATACAACCCAACTGGTCTACGAAATTAGAGCTCTTAGAGCCCGTCTACACGGATAAGGGTTTCAGTGTGAAGTTTTTTATCGTATCAGCGTTTCATCAAGTCAGACATAGATGTTGAAACAAGAATAAACTTAAGTTGAACTCAGAAGAAAAATGTTTTCTACCTGCATTTTACCTCAGGTCAGGTGAGAGTTCACATGCTCCATGCTAACTCCCACTTGACGCTATGTTTTTGTCCAAATACATTGAACAGTTTTACATTACATCCACAACTAACTTGAATTGTTTGTAATTCTAAACGACGAAAAAACACACCTCTCCAGAAATGCAGGTCTCTCGGGCAGAGGGGCGGGAGCAGAGCTTTGAGAGCTGTCGATCAATGAGGACAGGCCACGCCCCTCCCGGTACGGGAGAGGATCCAGAAAGGAGCTGGAGGAGTAGGAGGAGGACGGCCGCGGGGCTGCGAGACGCGAAGGATGCGACGTGGCTTGAGGCAAGGAAGAGGAAGAGGAGTTGGAGGACAGGAGGGGACCCAGGAGCCCGGACGCCCGGCGAGGCGAGACGGAGAGGGGAGGAGGGGGCAGCGCCACGGGCACGGAGGAGAGCGGCGGCACCAGCGGGAGCGGGGAGGAGGAGCGGGAGCCCGGCTGAGAGAAGGCGTGGTCTCGGGGCGGTATCTGGGGGGGCGTGTCCTCCTCGCCCCCTAGGGAGATAGAGCTGGAGCGGGCCTGCGGGTGGGGGGCGCGGGCGGGGGCGCTTTGTTTGGAGGGACGCAGCGGGGGGACGGGGCTGCGGGGAGGCAGCACCGGGCGGTCCTCGAAGCAGGAGGCGAAGGAGGAGGAGGAGTAGCTGGAGGAGGGGGACGGAGGAGGGAGGCAGATCTGCCGGTGGGGGGCCAAGGGAGCCAGGGGCATTGGGAGAGGGGAGGAGGGGAGGGAGCGGCCCGTCGCCATGGGAACCTGCAGCTTCACCATCACCTACATCAACGGAGACAGACAGAAACATTAACTCTGGATGAAATACGTGTCTGTCTGCGCTAAATATTAGTCAGACAGAGACGGAATCAGTCGGCGGTGACATTTCCTTGATGTTCTCTGTGATTGAGTCTCTCTACCTCTCTCTGCAGTTCTTGGAAGAGGTCAGCCGATTGGGACTCGCTCCTGCCACCGGGCGTGACCGCCCCCTCTTCGGTCACTCCCTTGTTGATAGATCTCACCTCCTGGTCCTCCGATTGGTCCTCCATCTCCGCGGTGACCTCGTCGTACGCCGGCTGAGGCAGAGGCCAGTCCAGGATGGACGGAGTGTCCTGAGGTGAAGCAGACGACACAAGATATGAAAACATCCCCCAGATGTTGTAAATAGGTATCGACACGTGATCACAGAGAAGTCAAAGATCTTTAGTTGCACAGCTGAGATCTGGTATTCTTCCTCCGACCATTGAGGTTGGTCGATTTAAGAATATTCCCAAGGAGAATAGAATATGTGAAATGTGTGAGTTAGATGAAGTAGAAAATGAGGCTCATTTCCTTTTATATTGTACAAAGTATGACAATTTGAGAGAGGTATTATTTCATGAAATCTGTGGACAAAACCCTTAAATATTTTGGTTGTTTAATTTCAGTGTGTTTAAAACTGCTAATTTTATTTCTCAAGCCTGGAAAAGAAGACAGGAAAATTTGTTTCATTAATTTTTGATGATTTCTCTTGAACCTTGGCATTGTTTTCCTTTTCTTTTCTTTTTTTCTTCTTTTTTTCAGATAATGGTTTTGAACCCCTGTTTGTTTTCTTATTTCTTTGATGTGCTGATGATGTGCTCTGGATCCGGTTTGTTTTCTTGGAGTGTTATAAGCCCATGCGGGCTGGGCATACAGAAGTATGCATGACACAATAATAAAAGTAATTCATTCATGATCATGCGAGAACCGAACTGAGCCGTCTTTCAAGGCGTCTTTAAAGCTTTCAGCCGGAGCGTCTTTGAGGTGATCGAAGGGAGACTGAAGCTCTGAGGTGGAATTAACACGAAGCCCCAAAGTAAACCACTAAGGCAGGAGTGTGCACATGATCAATCAGCGAGCGCCAATCCATCACAGCGCACGTGTCTCGAGTGCATCCGAGGGGAACGGGGTTATTTATGACATTTCTAGGCCAAAGGCTTGACCGCTGCTTTCAGAGAATATGTGAAGCGATTCTTGCCGAGTGGTGTCACACACATTTCATGCTCTTTTCACGCCCTCTTGAGCTGATGGGACCAAGGACACTGTCTGATCAGATAGAGGTCTTCGACAGACCTTAAAGAAACGCTGCATGACTGCTCTGTGTGGGTAGATTCTCTTCTTAGAAACATCTGGAAAATCACGTTTGACGAAGTGAAAATACGACCCCGCCCTCTGCTGCGTAGACACTCAGCGAGGGGATGTATGCATGTGCTGCAAAGGAGGGAACAGACACTGGCACCTGTCATCCAAGTCCAGGCTCCTGCTGTGATTCCTATGACTGTAAAATTGCTAATTAAATCATCACTGTCAATTCAAAGACTTATTGATATGTTTAAAATGTTGGATACTTGTTCTAGAGGACGTGGAAAGTCTCACTTTGACATGTCACAAAGTGAGAGGAAGTTCCCTATATGGCAACTCACCTGGCTCTGGCCTTAGTGCCCATTGGTATCCCCTAATTAGTCTTTAAGTAGGAGGTTGAACCTGTACGATGATAATATAAGACGTGGTGGAATTCAGTGTTTACAATTCAGAGACGTCTTGCCAAAGTCATTGCTTTGCGACAGGCTGTGTGTTTTTGTTGTCTGGGTCAGATTCTGGGTCCAAGGTGTACAATTGTTTGGGTAAGGTCGACATTTTTAATATGCTAAAATATGCTAAAAAAAACAATTCAATTTCTGTACTTTTCGGTTACTGGCTGGGACAACTTCCTTGAATGTGAGAGGAGGCGTGGCACGATGCGGCGGGGGGGTGTTGCCCCTCGATACATTGATCAATCTCAGCAGACTGAGCATGCATGGATGGGTGGGGGGGGCGTTTCAGAGGAAAGAGCCAGAATGGAGGAGTATGCAGACAGCTTGTATGCCATAGTTATGGAGTTTTTTATTGATTGGTACATTCAATAGTGCCCCGCTGGGGTCCAATATCAGGTTAAAAGCCCCTGAAATGAGCACAATAGGTCCCCTTTAGAGAACAAGGAAGGACTGAAGTCACTAAAACACTCCATTATAAGAAAATGTCACTGAAAATATACAAGTAAAATTAAGAAATTGTAGCTTAAGGGCTACATGTTGTTGCTATGTCACTTAGCATGGTTTCTTGCTGGGAGCTGGTGGTGGTGACTGCTGCTTGCCCAAAGCTTCAACCATCACTGTCTTTATAACACAAGCTGTTACAATACTCCCACTGAGCAGTGCTACATCTTCAGGGCTGATAGGACAATATTCTTTACTGGTAGGTAAATGGCTACATGGCTAATGTTAGCTAATGTTAGCCATAGATAGATATACTTTATTGATCCCAAGCTGGGAAATTACAGCCATGTAGCAGTAGCAAAATGTACAATCAAAAAGTGAATGTACAGTACTTGATGCAGAAAATTTATTTATATTATTTATAGCATTGTAGTGTGAGTGTGTGTGAATGGGCGTCTGTGTCTCTATATTGTATCATGTTTTGTGTTCACTTTCTATTATGAACCTGTACTATTGATGACTGAACTCTTGTTTTGTATTTTTGTTGTTTATAAGGACCCCCTCGAAAATGAAATGGCACATCTCAAGGGGCTATCCTTTGAAAATAAAGTAACATAATATATATAACATAATATGTATTTTTAAATAATAATATTCTGACCATTAACCCATGAAAAAAAAAAGTATAATTTTTGGGCTTCTTGCCTTTAATTAATAGGATAGTTGAGAGAGACAGGAGATGGTGAGGCAGAGAGAGGGGGAATGACATGCAGCAAAGGGCCACCAGATTCAGGATCCGAACCAGGGCCGGCTGCAGCGAGGACTGTAGCCTCTGCATATGGGGTACCTGCTCTACCCAGTGAGCAATACGGCGCCCCCTATTTACCCAATTAATCAAATCTGGTTAATAAAAATTCAGGCAATGGTGAGAACAGCTTAGAAATGCTTGACTTCAAAAAAAATCAGTGAAACAAAAAACATATTAAAAATAACTTGAAATAATGAAAATAATATGAAATCCTTCAAATTTCAAAATCAGATACCATGAAATGCTGTGCATTCTGTATGAAAAATGACATACGGTAGCCAAAAAGTACAGGTTTACTTGGACATGATGATGTTTGGTTTAGTTTAGAAACAGCACACCACTTAAAAGCTCTGTGTGTGTGTGTGAATGTTTTGTTTGTAGCTGAGTATGTATATACCTTCAGCGTGTCCTCATCAGGCTGCTGTGTCTCTGTGAGCGGCGAGGGCGTGGTGGAGCTGAAGCTGTCGTCGGTGAAGTCGATGAGCGACACTTCGCTTCTGGCCGAGCGCAGCCCGGGCCCCTCCCACGGGCGGAGCTTCAGCCCCAGGGACACGCCCAGTCTCTTCAGCCCCGACGAAGCACTGCCGTCGTCTTCATCATCATAATCGTCCATCACTGAGTCGTAGAATGGCTCTACACACACACACAGACACACACACACAGACAGACAATAACAGCAGTATGTAACCGTAAGGTCAGACTGCAGGAAGAGAAAAAACACCTGGTGTGAGAAACTTACTCTTCAGCAGAACAGCGGGCTGAGGTGGACGAGGGGGCGGTTGCTCTGATGGAGAAAAAAACATAATGCAGTAAATTTAAAGAACGACTCCCAACAGGAAAGTGAACACAAACCTCTGTATCATCAACATTTTAAGCAAGTGCAACAAAAAAAACACATTCATAAACACTTAAAGAAGGATCAGCTAAATTTACTCTTGGCACGGTTGGGGAGTTTGGTCGGTCTCGCAATGCCCGACTCCATTCCAAGGACGTCGGGGGGGTCCATGGGGTTCCCCAGATACAGACTGAAAAACACAGAGCAGATTAACTGGATTCATTCATTCTCCATGCTTACTTAGCGACTGAGCCTAGCTGGTTGAAGCCAAGTAATATCATTTGTTACTGAACAATAAATCAACCTTTGCTACTAAGTAAGTAGCAGGTAAGAGGATTTTCTGGTGTGGCAGACTTCATAAGGAGCTCTGGGTGTGTGAGACTGTTCAACCAAAGGAATATGCTGATGAACCGAGGGCGGTGGTGCACTGCTGCTCTCCAGTGGAGAGTTAAAGCACAGGCAGCTACTACAGCACGTGTGTGGTCCAAGCTTAATAACAAAGCGTGTAATCATATCATAAAGTCTGCGGCTTAGAATGAACTATCAGAGTTTATTTAAGGAGAATATAGATAAGAGAGATAAGTGGTTTGAGGTAAATCCAAGAGGATTGCGGGATGATTAAAGGGATAATCCTCTCATTTTACAGAACGTTGTTTTTTTTGTTTTTTTACAACCAGGGAGTGGTCACAAACTGATACTGCTTCATTTAAACAGGTCACAGAAAAGCGGATAACCAAAGATCTGGACCAGAACTGTACCGTATATTATCTGACCTTTAATAAACTTACTAAACTTTAAAACTGACCTTTTTTAACTTCACTGAGTTGTTTGAATGGCAGAAATCTGGGTAACACGTTATAATAAGCACACACTATTGAGCATTAGTTAAGCATTAAATACTTAATTCATCATTTATAACACATGAATACCCATTAGTATGTAGTTTCCGCCATCAGTGTGTGAATGTGTGTGTGAATGGGTGAATGTGATGTAGGCCCTACTGTAAAGCGCTTTGGGTATCGTTTCAGGTATAGTAAAGCGCTATATAAATACAGACCATTCACCATTTACCATTTACCATTTATAAACACAGTTAAAAATGTTTTACTCACCATTGATAAGCACTAACTACAATAATAAACTACATATTAATGAGTATTCAGAGGGATCTGAATGAATAGCTACTTACTTATGGATCACAGTATGACTTGTTATTTTTGTTATATTACATATAATATTTGACATTATCAAGGCATAGCTTTATAAAGGCCTTAAAGGAATAGTTCACCAAAAAATGAAATTCAGTCATTAGTGACTCACCCTCATGTTGATGAATAATAGAATAGAATGAAGTAGTTTTTTATTACCGAGGCCGGTTCGTAGTCCGTAAACTTTAAATGAGAGTAATAGGGCCCGACACAAAAACGTCCATAAAACTACACAAAAACCATTTAATATTCCTCCATACTGCTCGTCCACTGCAATCTAAGTGTCTTGAAGGGATATAGTCTAGAGCAGTGGTTCCCAAAGTGTGGTACGCGTACCCCTAGGGGTACGTGAGCACATTGCAGGGGGTACGTAGAAAAATTAATTTATTTATTACCAAGATGATAAGTAGATATTCCGAGTCACTTCAGAAGCCCATTACTGAAATGGTACGTGCGCCACAACTAGTTCCCCCCAGATGACAACAACCTGTAGCACAGCTTTGTATAGTTGTCAAAAGTATCGATGCAAAACGGCGCATCTGGATACATGACTGATTTCTAAAAGTATCGATATTAACAGAGCGCCCCCACAGCGCCCGACGCGCGCACACTCGACAGGCAGAGCAGAGCAGAGGAGAGCAGGCAGCGTCCAGAGCGTTTGGACCTGAGTGAGTAGTTACACAGAACTAGACGCACGTAGGGTGAATTTAGCCGAGTTTAAAGAGTTAAAGAGTTTAGAGTAAGAGTTTAGAACGGCGATATTAACGGCAACACTCCTCTCTCGTCTCCTCTCTTTTTCTCCGCTGTCTGCGTGCACGTGCGTGTGTGTTGTGAGAGAGGAGGGAGGGGGGAGCCCCGCCCGTCAGAGGAGAGGAGATGCATTGTAATGAATGTAATGAAACAATAGCAACACGCTGGAATTGCACAACTCTTAGTTAGCTTTTCATTTAATAAAAAAAAAAAACATCTGTTAGAAGTCCTTTTGATTATAATACAAATAAAATAATGGAACAATAATAAGCTGGGAGGCACTGCTGCTGTAATGAATATGATGTCATATTCAATATTTTCCTGGGTATTGGCATTGAGTTTGAAATTTTAGTATTGTGACAATCCTACAACTCTGTGAAGACACATTTGACCACAACAAACACCACAACAGCCAGAAACAACTAAAATGCAGGAGAATAGTGTAAAATGTCTTTGTACAAATTGAAGAGAGAAATTGAAATGATTTTCGTTTCTTCATCAGTTGTGTTACGTTATGACCACTTTTGGAGAATCATCAACACTTATGAGGGAGGGGGTACTTGTGGTATGGCAAAACGGCTCAGGGGGTACGCAAGACAAAAAAGTTTGGGAACCACTGGTCTAGAGTTTACTCGAAACAACGTCATTTAGGACATTTTTACAGCCTAAACAGTCCTGTATTGAGGGTGAGTCACTAATGACTGAATTTCATTTTTTGGCGAACTATTCCTTTAATAAAAATTTTTTGAAAACCTAATCAGGCCCTGTCGGAAAGTGGTGGGAAATCTGGCTCTGGCTAAATCTAAACTCTACTACACTGTACGGTATGATAAGCACCTTAAAATGAAGCCTTCAGCATCTATCAGCTGTACTAGGAACTGTAGGGATAGACGCCACAGTGGCGATGCTGGTGGCTGTGTGTTACAGTATTAACCTGTCTATGCGGTCTGCGTGGCCCCAGCTCCTGTGAGGATCCGTGTCTCCGTGTCCCGTGTGGATGAAGGAGTGTTTGAGCGGCCGGCTGATGTCGTGGGCCGACAGACCGGCGACCGACGTCACCACATGACGGGGAAACTGACCCATACGCAGCGTCCGCCTGTTCTGACCTCGCCACCAGTAGTGCTCTGCCCTGAAGACACACACACACACAAACACACACACATACAACAACAGTCAAGAAGCTTTAGTCTCATCATGCTCTACTGGCACGCATGCACTTCAACACTAACAGGGTTTTCCTGAGTACAACAAACATGTCATATGAACACACTTAATAATATAAATCTGACCACATCTTGTTAACTTGTGGTTTTGTTTTTACTAAACAGATATGTGTGTGTCCCATCAGCTCGGGTCACAATATTTCTATAATGAGCAGTAAGTGGACAGTAATTACAGTAATTTCCCACAATGCAAAGAATCCAGAGTCAACAAGAGATGCAGTTGTGGTCCTGTAGGAATGACCGGAGCTCTGCGCCGACACTGACTAACGAGCCGCTCGTTTTGTGGAAATGTACAAGACCGAGGCTGAAGTGACTCGGCGACGTGCTCTGCCCACACACTGACCTCCCCTCGATGATGGTGATGACGTCGTTCATTTTAATCTGGAGCTTGTCCTCCTCCTCAAAGTCCTGCAGGGCTCTCATGTCCGTGGGCATTGTCTGCAAAGACACACACACACACACACACCAGGGGGATGAATTATTAGCAGCGTCACAGAGACAAAAAAGAGGAAAACACTTGTCATTTTGTATAATGATGATTTATTTGTTTTCTACTTTATTTTGCCTTCATTGTCCTTTATTTACCCGCTGCATGACTTTGTTTACTCTCTGAGCTGCTAAAGCACAATTACTTTGAATGGCTGAGTTAATTAAAATTAGTGTGTCCACATTTGGAAGCCAAGGTGTTGAAGTCCTGGACTCAGAGCGACCCTGTTTCCAGTCCAGCCAGGGACTTCCTCTCCTGTCGAGTCACTAATACAGACAAAAGAAACCTGTGTGGGTTGGTCTTGGTTCAGCTCATCCTACCCTAACCCAAAATACACTGCAAGCCTTAATGCTCAGTTTAGATTTTTTGCTCAGGTCCGATTTTTCGTTTGGCTGTTCACATTACCATCTAAAATGTGGCCTATATCAGATTCCAGTGTGAACGGCATGCACAAAAGAACAATAACAACGACGGCAGGTGCAGCAGCTGTTGTACAGGAAATAGAGGGAATGAGTATTTTCACTTTTATTTCCAAATGTCTGTGAAATGGAAGCTGGAAAATGTCTGAGCAGCTGCTGAGGAGGAAAAGAGTGAAGAAAAAGAGCAAAAGTCAGTATTTTTGTTTCTACCATTACTCTAGCTTGTACCATATAGGAATAATCCTCCTCAACCCGCTGGGCAGCGTTCGGTTTATTAAAGACCCCCTAAACCAAAAATTGACGTAAAAGTCGCATCAAATCCGCCTTTGCTGTTCACACTGTGGTCACATTGGAAAAAATCAGATCTGAATCTGATTCAGGACCACATAGGAAGTGGTCTAAATCTGATTTGAAAAAACCAGATCTGGGCCAGATTTGAGTGTTCACACTACTTTGGGCCACTTTTGCCTGCAGTCTGAACGTAGCCATTGTTCTCATGGGCAAAGTTACTGAGACATTTCTGATACCAAAAAGTTTTTCTGGTTTAGTTTTAGAGTGACACTACTTTACCTCGAGCAGGAAGTCTCTGAGGGCGACGAAGGTGGGTCTGTCCTCAGGTTTGGGGCTCCAGCACTGCAGCATGACGTTGTAGACGTCCTGAGGACAGTCCTCTGGTTTGCACAGCCTCTCGGCCTCCACGTCCACCTTATGGAGGATCTGCACACACCAGCATCAATAATCAATAATAACAACATGGTATAATACTGCTGAAAAAGTGATTCCAGTTTTTACAGTGTAACTTTGTGAGCATAAGCCTTCACCTGGCTCCCATTCAGGCCCAGCCACGGCTCCTGTCCGTGGGTGAACATCTCCCACAGCGTGACCGCAAACATCCAGGTGTCAGACGCGTGGGAGAACGTGCGCGACTTGAGAGACTCTGGAGCACACCTGGACAGAAACCCCAGAGGGACAATGTGAACGTCAAAGACGACATAAAGACAGCGGACAGCTCTGTGGACGGCAGGGCGTCATTCTCCCTCTCCTCACCATGGGAAGGGGATTTTGTGACCCTCCTCCATGATGTACTGGTCCGTGTGCGTGGGCAGCGCCCTCATCAGGCCGAAGTCTCCGATCTTCACCGTTTCGTTGGTGGACAGCAGAACGTTACGAGCGGCCAGGTCTCTGTGGAGGAAACGCTTCTGCTCCAGGTAGGCCATGCCACACGCCACCTACACACACACATATGAACACACCAAGATAAATAAAACACATGCACATACACACACAGACATGTGTTAAAGTAAAATAATAATATGGAGAGTTCATTATTAGTTTGTTACTTGTCATTTCCAGCACTTTTCCCTCAGTCAGCCCCATGTCAGACACACTGTGACAGTCATGTGACACATTTTTCAAGACAACATTTTCTTATTGAAAAGAAACTAATTAATAAAGTGATTCCTGTCAATATGCCACCAGCTACACATTCTAATTAAATAGATATTTAGGTTTAGTTTTAACAGTTTTTCTCACTTTAACTTTTACATTTTTGTTTATTTATCAGAGATAACATAATTAACCAACATTAGTGTGGTGTAAAGGTGCCAGGCAGGTTGATATTATACATTGAAAGACAATTTTACCTATTTTGAATAAAATAATATGTAAAAAAAAACAAAACAAATATTATCAATTTTATGTTAAATGTCTGGAAAACTCACATGCACATAAATAATTATTTTATCTACTGTTCTTATCAATTCAATTATGTAAGTAAATAGTGTAAAATAACCATTGCACTTTCTCGTGCTGAAATATTTTGTGAAGGATAAACAAAAGGAAATTCAGTCATTCATTTGAGAGGTTGAAAAACAGCTTTTTTGCTAATACCTGTATAAATGCAACTGGATTGATCAACCAGTTGTTGCAGCACATTGTTTTAATAAAGAAGAATCATGTCTTCGTCATGAAAATAAAAAAACAAACTCAAAATCTGAAAATCTGAGGATGAAAACCTTCCAGTTGTGGTCCAAACTGTTTCACAAACATCTGGGCACTGACCCACGGATGTGATGAAATGAAAGAAAAGAGGAACTCAAGGGTTTTTCACTTCATCTTTCTCCTACTTGTCCAGTAACTGACCTGTACGGCGTAGTTACAGAGGGAGGAGATGAGGATGTGACCCTGACGCTTCCTCAGACGATCCAGCAGAGAGCCCAGAGGGGCCAGCTCCGTCACCTACACACAGACACACAAGATACACACAAAGCTCACTATATCTGAATAACCGCTACGCATTGTGTGTTTGAGAATTGGTGTGTGTATGTGTGTGTGTGTGTTGTACCATCTTCATGGGCTGTGTGAGGACGATGCCGTACAGCCGGATGAGGTTCTGGTGACTCAGTGAGTGCATGGCGTTCACCTCTCTGATGAAATCATCCAGACCATCAGAGTCTAGCACGCCGGCCTTCAGACACTTCACTGCCACGGACAACTGAGAGAACGGACAACACAAGGTGGTGACCACAACAGTCTTTTACTAAAAAGAGAGATCTATTATGTATATTTACCCTTCAAACATTAACCCCCAGAGGCCTAAACCAGGAGTACGATATGAAACATTTTCTTTAGTCACCCTCACAAAAGCTTGAAACAGGATTTTAATGTTTTTTTTTTGTCTATTAATTATGTAATTATGTGATGTTGGATAATTATTTATACTATATACATCATCTCTATACTCATATTTCCTCATAATGATGAATTTTCGACTACGAATGGTGTTCCCACTGATTATATTTATATGATTATGGATTTACTATGGATTTATTTGGGCTATCAAATAATATATGATGTCATTGTTTGTATTTATGAATAGTTGTCAAATTTTTCCACTGTCTTAAAGCAGAAGTAAGCGGAATATTTGTGTTAATACAGTATAAGTCTTAAAAAGTTATATCTTCCGACAGAAATCACTTCTATAGAGTGTTTGGTCTGAAACACTGTCAGTCACTCTGCTCTGCTGTAAGCCGAGGAGAAAACTTTCCTTGTATCCTACAACCTTTATCCAATGAGGAGAGAGAACGGCATAAAGGGGCAGTCCTCTCTGTGTGTGCAGCCAAGGGATGCGCGTGCATGTGGTGATGTACTGTAGGGACGAGGGCGGGGACTGCTAACTCCATCGGCTGACAAGAAGTTAGCCAAAACGACCAGATCACTTACTTCTGCTTTAACGCACAGTGAGGCAACTTTAAGTCGAAGGATGTGCCCCTCACCTTCAGGTTTACCCCCTTTCATCCAATTGGACCACACATTAACACACCTCAGACTCATGTGGTTCATATTTTTATATAGATTATAGTTTGTTCACAATAAAAATCACTGTGTGACTATCAGTGTGCGGGCATACCCTCTCTTTATTTCCAAACCAACACAATCCAGGTTCTAAACTACCCCTCACATTTAACATTTAAGAACAAAAGTTATTATTCATCATAATACTCTGCTATGTGTGTGTGTGTGTGTGTGTGTGCTCATCTCACCACTCCGCCGTTGGGCCCGGTCCACTCTCCTCTCCTCACCACTCCGAACGTGCCGTCTCCCAGCCGCTCCAGCAGCTGCAGCTCCGTCTCTCTGATCAGGCAGGTGAGGGAGGCTCCTGATTCGCCGCTGGCCGGGGCCGGGCTGGAGGCGGCCCCCTGGGGGAGGGGCTGCTGGGGGTCCGCGTCGGATCGTTTCACCGGGAACACCTGCAGCGGGCCCAGGAGGAGAAGACGGTTACAGGGGGTTTCACCGTATGGTTTGATATTGTGACTGAGGCTGCCAGGTGTCTGTGTCTTTATATTGTATCTTTATTTTTAATCCTTATTACATTTTCTTACCACTTGGGGCTTAAATCGCTGTGCAGCATCTTGGTAAACCTTTATGTTTTGAAAATGTGCTATATAAATAAAGTGGATTGGATTGGATAAAACATCAGAACCCCTCTGTTCTCTGCAGTGTTGGGCACGTTACTGAAAGTAACGTAAAGTTATGTCATCCACCGCTCCATGTATTGATTTCCCGCCGGCTTTGTTGTAAACAAATGCACATGACCAGGTGGAGGGTTAGCAACACAGAGGAAAAGCGACCAGACTTAGTTCCTCTCTAAACGGGTGTATTGTTTTCTGATGGTACTTCTTAAGTAACGCAGAGTAACGGTACATCTTATTGTCAGTAACGGTAACGGCGTTGTAACGGGGGAAACAGTAATTTTTTTGATTACTCATTACTGAAAATGTAGTGTCATTAGTAATGCCGACACGCCGTTACTGGTTCTAGAGGTAGAGGTACTTTATTTGTCACATATACAGCTAGTACAGTGAAATTCTTTCTCTGCATTTAACCCATCCCTGAGGAGCAGTGAGTGGGCAGCCACGGTGCAGCACCCGGGGACCAACTCCAGATTATGAGCCAGTGCCTTTGGTCAGGGGCACTGACTGGAGGATCAGGCGAGCTGGCATGTTTTTTTAGTAGTGGTTCTGTGTGTGTGTTATTCTGGATACATTTAATATGTGTCAGGTAAATTTGCAGCTCTGCAGTTGCAGTTGCATGTTGAATGTTAATCATTGTAACACTGTTTTTAACCGTCTGAATCAAAATTTGTTGAACCATCTCCAAACCATCTAAAATGCTTTTAGCCAGAGGGAACAAGAGATGAGACATCCCATCAGTTTTATGCCGCCTCCACTGGTTCCTAATCAAATCCCATATCCACTTTAAAATACTGACTCTCATCTTAGATGCAGAGACTCAGCTTCTGCTCATGAAGCATCTGAAAACATGTTCATTAACACAAGCTTTTGCTCTGTCTGTTTAATACCTCCTCATTTTTATGTTAAACAGAACAGCTTTGAATATGAATAACACTTTTTTTCTGATAATAGATAAGTATTCAGTTCAGCAGTGGACAGATACAGGGGTCAGGGAGAACAAATGCTCTGAAATACTGTGTCTGAAATCGTGGCAGCAGATTAACAAACAGGTGTTATTAGGATAAACCGACCGCATGGGGAATCTCTTGCTTTCTCGCCTGAAAAAATGTTAAACCTTAATAATGTGACTATTAAACAGTCCCACTGTGAAAATTGCAGCTGCTTGTGGCTCTGCTAGTCTCCACTCTGTTCTCCTGCAGCCGCTGTCCCTGAATGTCAGGTGTAACAGCCAATCAGAGAGCTTCATATATCTCTCCGCTCAGAGCTTATTTGCATTGCAGTTTCTAAGCGTGGAGGACCAGACGGCACACTGCTTTTCAAAGGTTGATTTCGAAAATCTTTTTCAAATCTGATTTGAAATGGAAGGAAATGGAAATCCAAACAGAAAACAGAATTGCCCTTTTAAAAGACTGATTAAAAGTTGTATTTTCTAATTCAGTTTGCAAATTCTGTTTTTCAAAATGCATTTTTAAATCAATTTTGAAATTTGGTTATTCATTTGGGAATTCAATAGTGTATTTTCTAAATTACTGTTTTAAAGTTCAAGTTTCAAATCCTTTTTTAAATTCCTCTTTTTAATTTGATGTGTCCCCTGTGGTCCTCCAAGATGTGTGTTGTGTGAGTGTGTGTTTGCAGGACGTGTGGATACTGCACCTTGCTCATCCAGGACTTGCGTTTATAAAGAGCTCTTCTCCTCTTGACGGCCTCCCACAGCCTCCTCTGACCTGAACCAACACAAACACATTTATATATTCACCTATCCATGCTAGAGGTTTACAACATGACTTTTCTTCAACAGAAATATCAGTGAATACACACTTGACCTGAGGACACTACACAGATATGAAGTAATGAGGCCTACCTGGGCGCCCCATGCCGATCTTCTCCAGGTCTTCGTTCTTGACGTAGTCAAAGTGGGAGAGTCGCGTGACGTTGAGGTCATCGCGGATCCGCAGGAAGTACTGCTGCAGCTGTATGTCAGTCAGCATCTCCAGCAGCCACTCTGTCCCCTCCTCACACTGCATCTGCACACACACACACACACACACACACACACACACACACACACACACACACACACACACACACACACACACACATTTCATCTGTATTAGTATAGATGCTAGGATGCATTCGGTGACTGGCTCCTGAGCCCTGATTGTTCACCAGACACAATTCTAACTTTCAGTGGGATGTTAATGGACACTGCTAATGGACTCACTGTAATGTGGAGGAAATGGAGAAGCTCATGTGGGCCTGCATGATTACTTTCATTATTGGTTAATCTACCAATTATGGAGTGATAACATTAAGGTTGACAATATATTGTTGATTAATGTCAAATAGCAAAAAGAAATAACAAATCCTAAGATGTGACAAGCTGGAGGAATTGAAAATAGAAGACAAGCATCAGTGTGTAAATAGTAGTGATGATGGGATCGGCAGTTCTTTTGACTGTACTGAATCACTAGAATCAGTTCCTTAAAATGAGTCGTTCTATATTATTTAAGTGAACGTACTGACTCGAATCACTCAGGAAGTGATTCGAGTCAGTACGTTCACTTAAATAATTCGTTCCTTCGAACGAATCACTCGCGAACGCCCAACACTAGTTCAGTTGCTCAGTGGGATGTTCATGTTATTGGACCAGGGAAATAAAAGAGCTTGTGTGGTGATTAAGGAAAACTCTGAAAAACCCTGACTTACACATAAAGTACCCACACTGAACTATTTCATGTTCACAACAAGGCAATTTCCTGTAAATCTATACTGTTAAAAATGGTTATAAAGTTACAATAAGCACATACATATTGTATATCATTTGGACTAGTAGGACAATTGGATTTCTTGGCCAAATTCATGGATAATCTTGGAGGGAAGGTTCAGCCCCTGGCATTTAACTGTGCGTCCCCTTGGAATTATAAGGTTCTATCTGACATTTTTGTCAAAATTGAGTTATTCACATATTCCAGTTCTGATACTACTTATTAACGTACTAGGAGGTGTTTTTTCCAAGTTAAATTTTTGGTCATTTAATCTGGAAAACAAAAAGGTTCTATCTACAAACTCAAACTCTGTCTTGGTTTCTTAAATCTGGTCAGAATGCAGATAGAACCTTATAATTCCAAGGGGACGAGTGGTTTAGCTTTGATTACGATGACAGTGCTTAACATTAGGGAAATTTGTATAAATTAAACAACACAGATTAGAAACATGTCCCATAATGAGCTTTAGATTCCCTGTTAGCGTATGCTGTTAGCTGCGGGCAGTCTTTATGCTAAGCTACCATCAGATAATTGGCTGCTGGTCCTCACTCTATATTTCCCATACAGACATGAGAGTGCTATCAAACGTCTCTTGTTATTCTCAGAGAGAGAACAAGTGACCTCATGTCAAGCTGCTCATTTCATTTATCACCATTAGTGTCACATCATCTATGTTGCGCCAGTTGTATATCAGAATGATACTGTATGTGTTTCTTTATCTCTCTCTGTGTGATATACTGTACAGCCCAACCATTGTGTTTTTTTGAGGTTGATGCCAGTATTAATTATTCAGTTCATTAGCAGATAACCTTAGGCTTTTGAAAATTATTCAAAAAAATATCGTTATCTGGATTTCATGCAATCTCATTGAGCTCATAGAGAACACTATTAATATATGTGGCTATACATCAAGATCCATATATTATTCCCTGACAATTTAATGAAATATAAAAGGCTGATTCTGCAATGTTAGGGAAAATGATGACGTATCTGCATCTTTAACCAGATGTGCATCCAAGTTTAATGCTTTCTTTCCCGGAATTTTGCATTAAACAGTCTCATATTTGTGCTGCACTTGCTGACTAATTCTAAAAACAACAACGACCAGTCAAACACACACACAGGTGGAAACATAATCTCATAACAGTCCTCAGTCTAACCTGATCAACACACACTGGTTTGTTGTTTTTAAGTTTAAAAAAAGAGCAGGGACCACCGGACTGGAGTGGACATTTAAATTAGGACCAAATCAAATTTTATCTGCAGTTGCCACCCAACAATAAACCGCATCAACACACTTGCCATCCTCACTGACACACACGCACACACACACGCCCAACCCCCCTCAAAATGTCCATCCTGCCAGCAGAACTGAACCCCCCAGACCCCCGACTGCACACACACACACACACACACCCACTCACGCACAAACACATGCATGTACAGATAGAGAACAGGTCCACCCACAACTTCACACTTTACCATTTGTCCCCCGACTGTCTCCCTGATCCCGCTGTCTCTCTCCTCTTCCTCCTCATCCTCCCCCTCCTCCTCTCCTCTGGTGTAGGGGAGACGCTGGTACATGTAGCTCTCCCCCATACTGTTACCGCTCCTCTTGTCCTTCCTTCTTGTCTCTCTCCTTTTTTTCTTCTCTCTCTCTCCCTCTCTCTCTGTCTAGCTGCTATTCAGAGGAGGTGTTAGCTCCAACGCAGCGCTTCCCCCTCAGCTCCCAGTCTAGTTTCGCTAATCTCCTCTCGGCTCCATGACCTTCTTCTCTCTGCTTCGATCGATACGCGCATGCACACACCGACACACCGGGAGGCATCTGACGCCGCTGCTCTCTCCACAGTCGTATCACCTACAGCTATCTATAAACCGTCTCCGTCTTCCCTCCCACCGGTTCCCTCTCTCCCTGCTGACTCACGACTTCCTGCGGCGTCGGACACCTCCATACTTCCCCCTCCTCCTCTCTCTCCATCCATCATTTTTTTCCCTCTCCTCCCTACTAGCTCTCTTTCTCCATCACCATCCCGGGCTCAGCAGCTGAGCCCACGGTCTGATGTTAAATAATTCAGCAGCTCCGGCGAGAGGATGAAGAGGGAGAGGGAGATGCTGGAGGAGGAGGAGGAGGAGGAGGAGGGAGAGAGGGAGGGGAGAAAATGTGGATGCAAAGAGGTGGACAGATGGATTGGTAAACGGATGAGTGGAAGAGCCAAAATAATAAAACAAAAAACAAAGAGACAGCATGAGTTTGATGGATGCAGATGGTGGCTGAGCTTGACATCAACCCAAACAAGCATAATATTTATAAAGGATGGAGGGATAATGATTATGATGTGGTATAAGCATGATGTCAGGATCATTTTTGATGAAACGACTGCATTAAATGAAGAAATAGCTTAGATTTTGTTAATTGTTTGAGTCTTTTATCAATAAAGTGTGAAACATTCACTCAGTCAAGCTTCTCAGAATTAAAAGTAATTGCTGCTTTTTTCCTTATTTGTATCTATTATGTGGTTATGAGATTTGACAGAATAAAGAATTAACCAAGTTACTTGAAAAAATGAATTAGTCTAAGATGAAAATAGTCATTAGTTGCTGTCCTTATTCTCTAATTCATGGTCTCTCAAGCAGAAATGCAGAACAGTGACTGATTTTACCTTCTCAAATGGGAGAATCTGTTCTGCTGTATTTACATGCTGTTTGGGTTTTGAGCAGCTGACTGGGAAATTGTCATGATTTGTCAAATTAAATGAATCATGATGTTTTGATAATTCCAATGTTATGCAATGATGCAAACTGTTATTATTTGATGCCTTTTTGTCATGCTAGTAGATGGAATGGCAAGTCTCTCGCTGACCATTGACTTGATGATTCCCTAACTTTTCATTTCATGCCAGTGTGAGGTTTTGAGTAAAATTTGTCACAAACAACTAAACTGCCAATTCTATTGCTATAAATCTAGACATTATATTTGTGTTCCTTTGATTTGACACAGCTGATTCTCTAACTAGCACCATAATGGGGCAAAATGTGCAGCAGTGAAATGTACTTTTTTTACATAAATGAAATATCTATCAGTGTGGATGTTGGTTTCTTAAACTTGTGTACAGTATGTCCTGGACATCAGGGCCATGTTTACAAACTGACTATGTAGATTTGGCAGAACTATTACATATACTGTATCAGTCTACAGACTCAACCAACATCACAGTCTCTAGAAACTTCAAAATCACATCTCCCACTATTCTCTATACAAACTAATGACGGGTGATGCAACTCAAACCTGCTCGTGCTACTTTACATATAAGTGTTGTTTACACTGGTTTTATTTGCACGTGTTGAATCACATGATGAATCACATATTTAACTTCAGGGCTTAAGGCCAAACTTCTGACAGGATAAAACTGGTAACGCTTTATAATAATCATCATTTATAACACATGAATACTCAATAGTATGTAGTTTATAAACACAGTTGTTGTATGTTTTACTTTACTTTATTTATACTACATATTAATGACTATTCATGCGTTATAAATGAAGAATTCAGTATTTATTAATGCTTAACTAATGCTTAATAGTGTGTACTTATTATGAAGTGTGAAATGTCTTTAAATCAAATCAATTAACGTTCATTTAAAATATTGTTTATGAGAGAATATGAATCTGCGTCTTTTCTGGAGCTTGAGAAGTCCAAGTGACATTCATCTTTAGCATTTACTGGGCATTTTGAAAATCAGAAATATATATTAAAACATGTATAATTTGATTGTGTTAATAATAATTTGACAGAAAGAAGCAATGACAAGAGTGACATACTGAGCTTTAACCATTTATAAAACATGACAGCAAAGACAGGCTAACTGGTGCATGAACTGCAGCAGCCAGGATGAGCCAGTGTGTGTGTGTGTGTGTGTGTGTGTGTGTGTGTATTCCTGTACATGTCATTCAAGTGTGTGTGTGTGTATGAGCCCGAATGAGCACAAAACCAGAGCTTCCATCGAAGCACGTGCCGTATCGAGGGCAATGCTCTAAAAATAGAGAAACTAAATTTAGCTTCCATTCAGTGGCGTGAAGAGTGAAGTGGTGTGAATGAGGTTTCCTCACTCTCTCATCTCAGCATCAAATACCTGAGAACTCTGACTGACACGCTGATGTTTCCCTGCGTAATGTGGATGAGGATTTAATCTGCGTTCTCAGTTCGCTGCCATCTGCTTTGACCACTGACTAATTACAGACAGCAGGGAAACAGACGTTTTCAGAGCAGCGCTCCTGTAATTTAGTACCAGAGCAGAGACGACAGGGAACGTTCAACAGCATCTCACATGCAAATGTAAACAAATATAGAAATAAAAGCATATTTTAAAAAAACAAACTGTATTTTTTTCTTTGCTTGAAATATTGAATGATTATGAAAACTGAACTGTAGCAGGATCATTTTCTGTTGATTCACAAATTGGTGAACAGACTGATCATTGCTGCTCTAATCAGCCACTAGACAACAATATTGTGAAAATATCCTCTAAGAAAATGAAGTTTATTATCTGGTCAGTAGTTGTGAATTAGTGTAAAATTGAGATAATTGTGATAATAAGTTGTTTTCATCACTCTAAATATTTGCTTATGTTGTTTAAAGATGTTTGATCATAAATTCCTCATAAATATTCTTCTGTACTGTGATGCTTGTGACTCTGCTGCATGTGCTTCTGAAAATTGCCCCTGGGGGACAAATAAAATTACACTGAATTGAATTACTGCAGAGCAGTGAATCTGATACTGTGTCTTCAGATACAGTAAATGTTGTGTAAAATATATCTCTTCTTATAACCAGGCTAAAATACAGAACAGATACTGACTGACTGGTATTGTGAGATATGGATCCAAGTCAAATGCTGCAGTGTCATTGCAGGACTGTCATTCCTATATTAAGGCCGGTCAAAAGGCAACAGTCCTCCTGTTACAGTAAACACAACAAACCAGAGATCAGACTGAGTTTATATTACAGGTGAACTGACTCTATTGGATGAGTGAGGACATGTTATTTTCTACATACAGTGGGGAAAATAAGTATTTGGATGGTCTATTGTTTTTATGGTACGTTTATTTTAACAGAAAGAGACAGAATATGAACAAAAACTCCAGAAATGATATCATCATATAGAAGTTATGAATGAATTGATGAAGTGAAATAAGGGCAAAAATCAGCAGGGGGTCAAATACGTATTTATTTCCCCACTTTACTTACATCCCTGCAGCTCAAAGGCTGACATCAGGTGTAAATATGTGAATGTCTGCATTAAGCTGTGGAGAATGAGTCGTCTCACCTTGTCTGCTGGTGGGTGACGGATAAAGCTGCAGTCAGGAATGACTGAGGTCACTGGAGGTCACCTGGAGGAGGCCATGGGTGCAGAGACCCCTCATCTACACACACACACATAATGGAAGAGAGAGTCAGCAGCAGAAACAAGTATCACTGAACTGAGAGAGGCAGGAAATACCATAGACAGGCCCAAGAACATCATTTAATCTGGTCTAATTAAATTATTAATAAAACAAAACAAAACAAAACCCTGAGAGTGAAAGTTGAGTTGCATCATGTGTTAGTGTAAAGAGAGCAGCACGACAATAACTCAGAGCTGTGACAGACTGGGCTGGGGGAACAAGGAGGAAGCTGAGAAGACAGTGAGAGGGAACACAGACTGAGCCGACTCGGCCTTTGCCAAAAGGAGCAGACCGACACATGGGCAGACCTGGCAACCCGGCGACAACAGGCTGCGTCCACATTATCACTGTGGGGAAGCTCAGACCGAGACGTCTTCAGATGTTCATGAGACAAACGCCAAAGTCTCAAGTTGTTGAAGCCTGATTTCAAGTCAGCATGTGACCGTGGAGATGACAACGTTTCAGCTCCACGTCCTCTTTGACTTTTATTAAACCTAATTGAACATTTTTTTCTTGAATGCATCAGATCGAATGAAGTGACACATGACCGACGATCATCCAGCAAAGACTCCATGTCAAACACAAACCCGGAGCGCTGTCTGCAGTGCAGCCCCCCGCCTCCTATTGTTGCTGCACAAAAGCATCATTCAAACTGTTCCCTCTACTGTCTCATCATGTCAACCATCTCCAACAAAAACAAACTCAGCATGCAGCAGCAAACACACTGCCTCCAAAATCTAACAGAGACATTTTCAAATGGAGATCTCACTGTTCTACCATGTTCCAGATGTGTAGACGTTTCAGATGTGCAGATGTGTTGTTGCTGTATAATGTACCTCTGGGATTATCAATCCATCAAGGTGAAGTCAGGTTTTCTGTATTTTTTCTAAGAGTTTCTTCTGCTAATTTAAGTCATTCAGCTGTTGCTCTTCTTGAGTTTTTGGGAGCAAGGTGTTGCACTATTACAGGCCATGAATCATCAGCTGCTGACCAGATAATCTAGCCTATATTCTCCATACAAAACAAACCAATCAAAAGGTTCTACCAATCAGGCCCTTAAAGATGACTTTTTTTGTCTTTTGGAAAATCCTCTCCACACAATTTATTTTTTGCAAAAAATAAAATAAAAATCACATCACATTAGACTCTTTGACAAAATGCAAACGGCTTTTACATCTGAACTGTTTTAATGCTAAGATAAAGGGTAGCCTACAAATAACACCTGATTGAACTGAATATGAAAATTAAAATTGAAAAACATGGGAGATTTATCTTAGTGTAAAATAGCAGATGCACTGTAAACCAGTGCAGTGAAATCCTATAAGTAAAGGCCAGTGCACTTAAGTGTGTTTAACATGCTGAATGTATATGAACCAAGTTCCTGAATAAGGACACAGGACACAGAGGGACAGAGAAGACTGGGGGACTGTACATGCTGTGTATCGATTGAACAGATCTTAATTGATCAGGCTGTTGCTTCTCTCTCATCCAGTCAGTGTAAAGCTGATTAGCAGATTCAGTCACGTTACAGTCGGTGGACACCTGCGTCTGTCTCAGCCAACATCCCAGCGTCTCAGCTTTATCTTCAATACAACAGTTTTAACTTTAATAGTTTTATTTATTTAAAAAAAAACTGTTTTGAATCAATGCAACACGACGACTCTCAATAACATGAACATTACGAGGCTCCGGGGTAAATAACCCCGCTGTACCGACCTATGAAGACGGGCTCTGTGGGGGGAAACGCTCCCCTACTGCGGCCGTTCCTCGCTCTGTGCCCCGCTCTCAGCTGCTCTGCTCCGGCGGGAAGTCTCGCTGTTTGTCCTGGTATCAGCTAAATTCACCGGCTCCGTTATCTCCCTCTCTCTCTCTGCTCCGTTAATTCCGGGACGCTCCTCGGTGCGCCGCCGGAATCTGTGCGCGTCACTGTGCGTAACCTCAGCACGGAAACAAGAGCGCTCTGTTCAGCGCGAGCTTGGACTCATCAAAATAAAAGCACTTCCTGTTTTGAGGAGCAGGCTTCAAAATAAAAGCGCACATTTCCGGTTCTTCATAGATCACAATCGAGTAGTCTAATTTAATTGAACATATACACACTACACATAAGCCATACTGTTAAAATATAGTAGCCTACTTAAACTATCTGATATTTTAATATGGTTTAAGGAAATTATTTTAACAAGCCTATTTATGGCCTACAGCAAGGACAAATACTGTAAAACATTCCACATAGGAATCAAAATCTGCCACATCAATAGTCAGTATTTTCAAAAACCATTCTGTCAGATCTAGATTGGCAGAAGCCATGTGTGTAACATTTCATTCCGTATTGTTTTTTGTTTTGTGGGTTTAAATGCTTTAGTTTTGTGGAAGTAGAAAAATTAATTGTTGGATGAATCAAGAATGGCATTCAGGAGAAATGGCACAGCTGGAAATTAGACTGGAAATGTCATTTGTTCCTATTCAGTTGATAAAATTTACCTACAGATTAAAGAAAAATAAATGAAAAAAAGAATGAAAAACACAAAGACAGCAAACAGTCCAATCATCCTGTGCAGAATTCCAGGGAGTTATTGTTCATTAAAACAACAAAAATCAAAGTGACACATAAGGGATGCTAAGCCAGATGATTTATTACTCATATCTGCTGAACATGGAAACCACAGTAACATAATTTCAAAAATGTTTCAAGTACATAAATCATACTGAACATGTGTCGATATGCTACAGTCACATTTTTAGCAACACAGTGTGGAGGAAAACTATTTCTTATTTCCATCTCAGGATTCAGAAATGTTCCTTTTGAGGTTTGTAACAGACACAGGAAGATAAGACTAACAAGATCAACAGAACTGACATGAGGCAACAACAAAATCTGGTTTTATAATCTGAAAAATCAAATGTGGAAATCTTATTGGACTTTAACTGCATGGTGTAACAAAATAAAGGGATTTTTAAATGTAGTTTATAATGGGGTTTCAGTGGATTTGATGACAGACACCAGGATCCTTGCTGAAAAAAGCTAAATCAAGTTTTAGCAGTTTTTAGTTTGAAAAAAGTACTTTATATATCAGTTATAGATTTTATATTGTATGTTCCTGTTAAAGCTGTTTTGGAGGTCTGACAACACAATTCTGAGAGAAAACAGATTGACAATTTCCTTCATTTTAAGTCGGATAAATAGAATGGATGGATACAAAACATGGTATTGGTCTAGTGCTTATATGATGCTTTGAAAGGTTTGCAGTGTGGTCCAGATCTGTCAAGCTACACCTCAGTAAAGTGATACAGTAACATGCAGTGAAGTGGAAATATGGCACTGAAACACATGCAGACAGAGTCGTGGCTTGAATTCATACGTAGAACAGGATCTGTGATCGTTTTAAAGTACTAAATCAAAGAGACACACAGCAGGTTTGAGGGCGACTAGGCTAACAGGTTGATACTAAACTATAATGTATACAGTATATGTAAATGTTCTATGTGTTTGTGATTTGAGCTGCTTGAATGCAAAACAAAACAGAAATCCAAAGCCCCATTTAGAGTGCAATTATGTCTTGAAGGAAGGTGGGTTGATTTAACATTATATACATGGGTCATGGATTATTATCTCCTGTGTATACACTGTAATTTAAATCCTGTCCAATGTGGCAGATGATTTGTAACTTCATTTCATCTGAGGAGCATCTTTGCCTCCTCTTCAGCTCTTCCACGCCCCCCTGTGGAGGCTTTTGGTTTTGTCCTGCTCAATGCATCTATTAAAGATCATCTTCTGTATTTTTAGTTGGTTCAAAGTTCAAATGCCATCAGGACCAACGTGTTAAATTACACAGTGAGCACAGTGAGCACTTCCAGTACTTCTGTAATGTTAATCCTGTTGGAATGGGGCTTATTAGATTCTGCTGTGTTAAGATTGGAGTATGGATCAGAAATTTAAGCACAAGCAAAAAACAGGGGAAAAAAATCTCTGGAGGTCTGGAGGACTGAGCCTTCATACACACACACACACACACACACACAATTCAGAAATAAGGACAACACAAATAAATATGTCAAGTATAAAACTCTGGGAAACACTGTCCCCGATAAGTTGTTCCACCCTTCAAGTGAAATATGAGAGACACTGCTCCCGATAAATACACGTGCTGTAAAACACACACACACACAAACACACACACTGGTAGACAAAAACTACCATCAATGCTTGTCATTATGGAAGACACTGCTTCCGATAATGGGTTTTAATTATGGAAGGCACTGCTCCCGATAACTTTATCTCGTTATTAAGTGCTCCAAAGTAGACTGTGCAATATAAATGGCTTTCTTGCAAATGATGTAACCAATCAGCTCAGTTGCTTATTACAGTAAAAGGGGCTTTGATTGACAGTTTCTTAATGGCTTTTTTTTCTCGTTTTATGCATCTGCCATCAAGCTTAGAATAATAGTTTTTTCTAGGTCCAAGGTATTTTAATAAAAATGTCCTTTTTCTTCTCCTGGTTTGAACAAATCAAAAAAAATCACGGGACACTAAATCAAGAAAAACTCTTCCTACCGGTAATCTCTTCCTTCTCTTCCTTTTAAAGTTTTCAAACTAACTGTTCTGATGGCAGAGAGAAGCACCACAGATGTAGTCCAAGTAGCGATTGAATAAAAATCACTATTTTGATCTCCAACTATAATCAATCTGCCTCGTACAGAAGAAATAAAGGCCAGAAGAGATTAAATCAAACTTTACCAGGGGCTCCATTTTTATCAGCAACAGTTGAGGAGGTGTTTGTGTAGCAGATGCTGCTGTAGGATCAGACAGTATAACCGTCATAATTATGGAAGGCACTGCTTCCGATAACGTTGTATAAAAAAGACAAACAATAGCTTTATAGTGGGCACTGCCACTGATAAAAAAACTAAGTATAAATAAGGTTTCTCAGTGTTTTGATGGCAAGAGGCTGCGATGTGTTAGGGTGGAGCCAGGAGGAGGCAATTTGTCAGTAGCATGGAATTTCTTCAAGTATTTGTTGGTGGTTCTCTTTTTTTTTTCCTTTTTCTTTTTTTTACTTTCTTCTGTCTCCTTAGTGGGACACCGTCTGTCCCCTACAAAAAACTTGAATATAAGCCTGTATTTAAAGGGTGAGACCTTTGATTGACAGCTTGTGCTTAGTGCCGATTCTGGAGCTCCTCCACAAACTCGAATTTCATTTCTACCACATACACATACACATGTGACACCCACACTCACACCTCTGCACCGCTCTCTTTTTTAGATTTCATTGTCGATGTCCCAGATGTTTCCCTCCAGAGCGTTGGCGCAGCCCTGCAGGTTCCATGTGGCCAGGGCCAGCTGGGTGTGGAGCTCCTCCATGTCGGCGGTCTCGGTGATGGATGCCAGCGTGTGGGAGCCCCGGCCCAGCAGGAGGTGACGGAAGGGGGTCTCGATGGGGGAAACGTATGGAGAAAGGAGCGAGTGCTCAACCTAGAATCATATAGAAAAAAAAAAGTGATGCAATTGAGGGATGTTGATGAAAACTAGGTGACACAAGCTTGTGGAGAGAGTGGGAGAGAAAACTAAAAATACATGGAAAAACCAAGAGGAGCCATAGAGCAGCAGGATATCAGCTTGGCTTCATTTCCCTACTTTAAAGTTTGAGAATGAACTGTGCCAACATCCAGATTTATCTCTGGAAGCCAAAGCACATAACAGAATTTCTGCTTGGATCTTCACACTGTGAAATGAATGTGGAGCAGCTGAACGATATTTGTTTTGAGTCCTAGAACTTCCACTTTAGCTGCAGTCATTACTCTAGCGTTATCAGCAGGGGTGAAGGAGGCACAGAATAGAAATGTATAAGCTAGAAAAAAAATAAAAAATCCAAATACTTTGATTATTTCCAGTTCATGCACACACGTTTACAGGTTGAGGATATCAATACTTAGTGTAAAAATGACTTGTGGGCTCCGTGGTTAACCAGTCTTACCCTCATCATCCTGTCGTTGAGGAGGCGACAGGCCTCCTTGTCACTGGGGTCGGTGTTGGTGATGGCGATGTTGAGGTCGTCAGCAGCTCGACGGAAGGCGCCTCGTGCACGATTCAGCCAGTTGGGACTCACATCCTTCAGCTGACCAGACTACAAAAACAACAAAAATCCAGGTTCAAAAGATTCAGGTGCACGTTCCCTCATATCCCCACAGGAACTATTGACTTCAATGTTCAATAAACACTGCACTGCTTTTTTCCCCCCCCATGTCTAGCTTAGATGTTAATGTGCCAGGCCATCCAGGAGCTATACACTCATAGCAGAGACACGTTTCCAAATTAGATTAACTATGTAGAGATGTGAGAGAGACAGCGGGCCAACCTGTGACAGCTGCATGACTCGTCTATAGACGCGGACCACAGACTGGGTGATGACGCTGCTGTAGCGGCTCACGTCCAGTCCGAGCAGGTGGTGGTGGACCAGTCGCAGAGCCATCTGTCCGGCGAACTTGGCCGCCAGCACCATCATATCTGGAGTGCGGTGGTTGGTTTGGTAATTGAGGTGATCCATGTTGTCCATGTTGGTGCCATAGTACGGGTAGGACACAGCCTGTGGACAAACACGGTGCCAAAATGCACGAAAGATGTGAGCAAAAGTGAGTAACATTTCATTTAAAAGCTAAATAGTGTCCTATGAATTTAAAGGGCAACTTCACCCAAAATCAATAATTCACCAATTTTCTACTCACCATCATGCCAAGGAAGGGTTCGGAGAACTTTCTAAATCATCACAACGCTTTCATATAATAATTGTGCTCACTTTTGAATTGTCCAAAACACGGAAGAACATCTCGCAGCAAATCTTGCGCATCTCGCGCAGCCACTGGGAGCTACTACTACAACACGGCTAAAAACTGTTCTTCCGTGTAATTTTTTCTGAACAACTTTTTCATGAGGCTTCAGGACACTTGAGTCAGTACGACGAGCAGTATGGAGGTATTTGGATGTTTCATAGTGTGTGTTTTGGACGATTCAAAAGTGAGTACTATCCGCCGCCATTATATGAAAATCTGTTGCCAGCCAGACCTCCCTTGGAACTCCTAAAGAGTTTTGATGACTCTGAAAGTTCTCCAAACTCTTCCTTGGCATGACGGTGAGTACAAAATTGGTGAATTATTGATTTTGGGTGAAGTATCCCTTTAATTATGAAGAATATTCTAGATAATAATCAGTAGATGTAGATGTTGGAAGTGGTATTTAGACTCACATTAGAGGAGATGAAGTGGAAAGAGATGGAGGGAATTCCAGAGAAGGCCAGGAAGGGATAGGCCGGGTCGTCTATCGTCATTGGCTTCAACCTGTTAGAATGATAATGTTAAGTTATTGTCCCCAGCTACTAGCAACAAATCAAACTGATAACGCGTTTCGGTGGGGGGAAAATACAGGGTTCAAGTACATTTCTGTTGGGTTAATTATCAAACCTCAAAAAACTGTTTTGGCAGGAGATGTTTCTGCACTGTTAGTCAAAATTATGGAAAAAGCATCACAACATTATAGTGCACGGTTAGCACTGTAATTGTTGTGGGGCTACACAGATGCCTCGGCCAAAGGACAATTGATAAAATGTACAAATTAGTTTAACCAGACATAAAAGGATATGTTTTATACAAGCCCTCGTCCTGTTCAGAAAACACAGCATTTAAGGGGTTTTCACTTGGATTTTTAAACAGCTTTCCTTTCCTACTTACACATTGGCCTCCCACTTTGTTTCTCCCATCATGTTGTAGACGGTGCCTTCGCTGACGGGACTCTTCACCTGTGTGGACGAGACAGGTCACAGTCAATACAAACTCGACTGGTTAGTGAAGGAGCTGTATCATGGTGATGTGCTGTGTTGTTACCTCTTTCATCGTGTTCTCAATCAGGCTGTGGAGCAGCGGACTGGCTGAGGCCATGAAGCTTCCCCGACCTTGTGAAAGAAATAATATTGATTTTTATCTGTATTACTAATATTCCAGTACTGAGATATAAAGTAAGTGTGGACAGAACATACCCATAACAGCTCCATCCAGGTTTATGTAGGTGAAAACATTTTTGTCAATTGACGAAATGTAAGCCTAAAAACAAAGATACATTAAAGAACATTTGTGGCAAAGGTGATATTTTCTCTCACTGTTCATCTACATCACGTCTTGTAGTTCTTACCTCCAACCACTCGGTGGCGCCAACATTTCCAAACTCTCCACCACTCCAACTTGCAAACACAAGGCTTCTCCTTGGCCGGAATCCACCTAGGAAAAATACATGAATCAAAGTGTTGATGGATTGCATTTAATGTTGAGTATTTTATTGTAATGGTTTAGTAGTGCAGAGGCTTATGACTCCTCAATACTGACATTAAAAAAAGATCACATTTAAATTACAAGAATCATGTGAACTGTAACAATATCCATTTATGTGATAAATAATGTTAGTTAGTTAGTTTTCAAGGGAAGACATGTGGGATGTGATGCAGAGGGTTATATTTGTTTACCGTTCTCCACCATATCGCGAACAGCCTTGGCCAGTTCTACCAGTATAGCGGTGCCAACAGCAGCTCTGGTGTAACCTTGACCCCAGGCGTCTCTCTGAGCTCCCAGGACCACGTAACGATCTGCAGCCACAGACACACACCCAACACAACACAGCTCAGATGAAGAAAAAAAAAAACATTCTAGTGTGGATGATCCAAGTAAAAAATGTGAAGTCCTACCAGGATCAGTGAATCCTTTGATGACTCCAAAAACATTGTGGATCTCCCTGTTGACCAGCACGTTGTTCACCTCAACAGTGACGTTCTTGCTGCCTCCCAGTTTGTACGTCACTGAGGAGAGGCCGCCTTTAAAACCACTGTTTTCTTCAGATTCAGGGCCATCGATTGACCTAGAGACAGGGATTTAAGAATAGAAAACAAACAATAAACACAGACAGATAAGGTCAAGGTGAATGACAGTGGAATGTCTCTCACAGTTTACCAGGGAACACATTCATTCTGTCAGCGTGTTTGTGTGTGTGTGCATGTATTTCTGTGCCGGTGGCCTTACTGTAGAAGAGTAGCGGCCATGTTGGCGGTGATGGTCTGCGCTGGGATTTTGGGGAGGCCAGACGACTGAGTTGGGGGGAACTGGGTGTGGTTGAAGGAGGGGAAACCGGGCGTGTAAGGGTCACCTGAACCCAGATGGACCTGAAGGCGACAGGAAAACGAGACTAAATACACATCGTTCTGTGCCAGGTTTTATTGACTTCTATATGAAATGTGTGTGGGGAAACCTACGTGTCCGAACAGTGGGGTGGTTGCTAGATACTTGTAATCCTGGGCGTCGGGGTAGATGAGGACAGCAGAGGCTCCTTTAGTTGCAGCATTATCGACCTGAAAAAAATCAACAGAAACAAGAAAAAAAAAGAAAGAAGCTGAGACGAGTTCCCCCAGAGACCAGGAAATCAGTGCAACACAACACGAGGCATATGAAAGCAGCTGATACCATCTCTGCAAAGCTGATCTTTCCACATCGCAGCAGCAGCACACTGTCTTTGAGCTCCACATTCTTCCCCTGCAGATAATCCAGATCCTCCGGGCGGCCATAGTTGCCGTACACCAGTTTGCCCTATGTACACATACAAGTGAGAAAAAGACAACTATATTTAACATATTGCTGAGAATTATTTGAGCAACAGATCACATTTATTCTAAGGGCAAGGTATGTTTAAAAAAGTAAAGCATTAAAGGCTCAGTTTCCTTTCAAGTCTTGGATTCTGATGTACAAAAGTCCAGTATAAAGTCCAACACCAAGACACGACCAGTGACTTGAGAGGCTTTCAAAGAGAAGGAAAACGCTCTTGTGGACAAGTTGTGACCTGCACATTCACCACGTTATTAGATAATAACGGAACGTTACGAGAATGAGTTCTTTTCCAGGCAAATGCAGAGACTGCTTGCCAAAAAACTGCCCCCGACGGGAACCCGCATCAGTGATTTTGTATGAATTTACCTTGAAAACAGCTCTGTCTCGTAACGTTCTGTTATTATCTCATAGCGTGGTGAATGTGCAGGTCACAACTTGTCCACAAGAGTGTTTTGGAGTTGTTGGATTGTGTATTTGATGAGTTTGATGAGGGAAACCAAGAAATTCCATGAGCCTCCGTAGCGTAGCTCTCTCGCTCAGAGCTATACATTAATCTTCATAATTTAAATTGTCAACTTTATCAACCCACCTGCACTTTCCCAGTAGCACTGTAGGCCAGGTACCCTTCAGGTTTGAAGTCATTAGAGTCAAACATGACTCGGTTTGGCCGATCGCTATAAGATGACAAGAAAGCTCGTTACAATATGATCATTGCATTTTTGATTTGGATAAAATCCTGAGTCAGTTCATGTATCAAACAGGTGGTGCATCAACCTGTCTGGGATTTGCAGCTGCGCGTAGTGAACGTCAGTCCAGGGATCCATTTCCAGTTTCTTGAAATCATCAAAGATGCGGTTTCCCAGACTCATATCCTGTGCGCTCCCTGCTGAACGACTGGTCAGATCAAAGTCGCTGCAAAGGAACAACATTTTATCTTTATGGAAATTTTGTATGGTGAAAAAAAACCCAAAAATACTTTTAAAGAAAAGGCCCACAGATAAATAATAATAAATGTTCAAGAAAAACCAGCCAGTGATGATATTTGGCCAAACAATCAGGGCATCTCCAACTAAACCAAAGTGATTATTTTTTAATTCAATCACAAAAACAGTCCAACTTCAAAACCACAATCATCAAAGATAAATGAAAAACAGAGGCATAAACATACTGATCCTGGTTTTCACAAGTTACTGAGATAGTAAACAGCCCCAGAGTGTGTGATATTTGTGTGAATCTGAAGGTCAAACAGGGGGAGAGATTAGCTACTGGCTGGCTCTTTGCCTCAGGATCATCCGTTACAGTCATGGAACTTGTTAGATATTATCCCTTACATAACCACATTATTGTAACCTTCCCCTGACTCATTTGTATTCTCTCTCTCTTTGTGCAGTGTAACAATCTCAAAATAAAAATGTTCTTCTCAACCATTCATATTCATTATTCCTGTCTCTCACAGGAAGCTTAAGGCCATTAGACGACACTACACCTGGCTGGCAAAACAGGATTTACTGAGTGACTGTTTTAAATGTGTTTTATTTAATTTTTTGACCTGTAAACATTAATGATTTGGCAACTGATTTGTTTCATTACAGAATGTCTGCACAGTAAGGTGTATTAATTTCTGACTTCACCCCCATAGTGACATTAACCTGAGGTTGTGCACATTAAAACGTTACCTCAGAGTCTTTTCAAAGGCTTTGCTGGTGAGTTTCTGGGAGAGGAGCTCGCTGATGTCGCTCCAGTCCAGCTCGGGCTCCGGAGCTGCTTCAAAAACAGCCTGTGAAGCCGACGTGGTCTTCACATCCGGCTCCTGGTTCACTGGAGGCTCCGCACGGGGTTTACGGTGGCTGATGAAACCAATCATGTAGCCTGAAAAGACACAGCACGGAGACAATGAGACTGATAAAACAGAGCCCTAACAACACCACGCCTGCTGACGTCTAAATGTCAAAATGTGGGCCGCGGGGAGCAGCTGCACACACCACGTGAAATGGGTCAGGGGACGTCAGGTTGTGGTGGCAGGTGGCAGGTGGCAGAACATGTTTACATATGTGTGGATTTTGTGTCTGGCATTTGTTTCAAAACACAATCTGACATCTTCAGACAACCACACAAGTTTCAAGAGTTTTCTTACTGTGAGAGAATCTCTGGAAACACGCATCTGTGTTTATAACGGCCAATAATCAAAAGAAACAAGTCTAACTCTCCAGACTAGTCTTGAATTACAGAATTCACTCACAAGTTTTTTTTATTTACTTTTTAGATTCAGATGTTTTGTTCATGTACTTGAAAAATATGATACACAAGAACGGTTAACAAGCAGATGGACATGAAAGGGAACCTTCAGAAGCAAAAAATGCTTACAGATGGATTTGCATTCATTTGAAAAAGATACTGAACTCTACATCATGTACATGATGCATATGATAACTAACTGATTTGCCCAGCAACAACTTTCACAACTGATTAATTGTTTTGGTCCAGTTACGTCTCTTTCTGGAAATGACCAGAGAACCTACCGGTAACAAACAGCAGCAGAGCTCCCAGGGCCAGGTAGCAAACCTGACGCCGGTTCTGATGCTTAGGGGCCGGCCTGAAGGTCGGAGACCCCCCCGCCTGACCGTCCACCTCTGTGGCGTCATCCGTGGCGTCGTCGGACAGTTTGACCTCGACGTGCCTTTCTCCGTCCTCCGCCGGCTGCAGGGTGAAGCGGCTGTACCGCTCACTTTTAATCTGGGGAGAAAAATAACAAAGACAAGGGGGAGATAAGAGTGAGAACTATGAGAGCAATGTGCAGCTGCAGGGGAGGATCAGAGAGTGTGTGTGTGTGTGGGGAGGGGGCAGTGTTATCAGACGATTATTCTTTTTTTTTTTCATTTTTAAGAAGCTACAGTTTTTGGTTTCAGCTACTGACAAAGAAAGGAGCAAGACATTGTACTCTCTGCTCTATCAGGTCAGTCACATGATAAACAACATGTAAATATGTGGGAAACATCAACTCAGCGGCGATGTAACAGCAAACACTCACCATGTTGTTGAACGCTGACCTCAGTCGATCCATTGCTGCTGTAGTTACTTGTCAAGGCTGGAGGTGGAAGAAGGAGACGAAGAGAAATGAAACAGAGAGCGAGACACAGAGCTGCTTGTTAGTTATTCACACAACGTTGCAATAAATATGGACAATAAAGTTAGCTTTGAATCTTGAATCTTCGGAGGGAAGGAAGGGGATAAGGAGGAAGAGGAGGAGGAGGAGTGGGGGGGTTCGGCTTTGGAACAGAGCTGCTTTCTGTAAACTCGGAGGGTGGGGACTGTTTTCTCTGTAAACAGGCCGATTTCCTGAGGGTGAAACCTTAACTACAGCTCCACTACTAAAGCCTTATTCGACATAAACTGTACTGTATGTGTTCTGTGTATAATATCATGATGCCATAAATAACATAGCCTAACGACATTTTGCTGCTGATGGTATTAAGTTTTTGCTTCCATGAATAATGTGATGAAACCCCTACAGATTATTTCATCTTTCTCATCTTCTCAATTGACAACAAAATAAAATCTGTAACTTTCTTGATAACTCGTCATGAATAGTTTGAGTGTCAAAGCAGACTTAAAGGTGTACAGAAATGGCCGTTTGTCCCGTTTGTCGCGCCGAGTTGCAGGGGTGGAAAGTAACGAGTTACATTTACTCAAGTTACTGTAATTAAGTAGCTTTTTTGTGTACTTGTACTTTTTTGAGTAATTTTTAAAATCAGTACTTTTACTTTTACTTGAGTACATATTGTTGGAAGAAATTTACTTAGTTACATTTTAAATAGCTTAAGTTACAAAGTAAAAAATATATAACTCTGTGTGGGTTGTCAAAAGTAGCTACGCTGCTGCTGCCGCCTCTCTCTCTCTCTCTCTCCCTTCACAGACGCACACAGCAGCAGCAGGTAGGTAGGCTAGGCCTACACATCTCTTTCCCCCTCCCTGTTACGTGAGTTAGTGCATAACAGGGCTCGTCGCTATGTTGTCGTCTTAATATTAGCCATTAGCCGCAGCTAGCGGTTAAAAGATGACGTTAATGATTAAAGACAACGTTATCAGGCATGTCCATCTATTCGGCTACGTTTATGGTGACCGTGCCAGACACACCGGGGCTGAAGGCCGGACCGGCGGTCCGTTGAGTTAAATGTAGGAGCCCAGTCAGATCCATGGCCATGCTCAGAGGAACAGACAAGCAGCCCACTGCTTCAGAGCAGTTACAGTAAAGAGGCAAGAGAGAGAGAACCTACAGTAACCCCCCCCCCCCCTCCTCCTCCTCCTCCTCCTTGAGAGCAGACAGGAAAGACAGTAAAAAAAACAGGTGTGTGTGAGTGAAAGAGGGAGAGAGAGATTTTTCTTTTCTTTTTTTATCCGTATTGAAAATGGTATTGAGTATCGAATATTTTCCTTAATATCGATATTGAGTTGAAAATGTTAGTATCATGATCATGATCGTGACAACCTTAGTGCCAGTAACTGTAACTGTCCATCTGATTAGCTCTGGACAACTGCAGTGTCAGAAGGTCAGAATCAAGTTGGTGCCACAGGAGCTAAAAGATGATGTAGACCAGTGTATCGATGGAGAAGGGACACATTTGGAACACAGAGACATGCACGGAGAATGTTAGGCCAATCTCTGGCCATTATAGCCCCCCCCCCCCCCCCCAAAAAAAGTAACTAAGTAACTTGTACTCTGAGTAAATTTTAAATGAACTACTTTTTACTTTTACTTGAGTAGATTTTTACACCAGTACTTTTACTTTTACTTGAGTAAAATTTCATCAAGGTAACTGTACTTTTACTTGAGTAGATTTTTTTGGTACTCTTTCCACCCCTGCCGAGTTGTCACGAGCTGCAACACGAGTTTACCCGAGTAAGGAAAACGAATTTGATTGGTCGTTATCGAGCGGGCGGGATATTCAAAGTTTGGGGCGAGACCGAGCTCCGTGTGTGTGTGCGTGTCTCAGACGTTTGAATGACGGATTACGGATCCAATATCAGTGGCTAGTGAATCGTGTACAGGCTGACGTATAATCCGTGCGCCTGCATTATCCAATACGAAAAAAAAAAACTACACTAAAATACACACTTTCATCACGGATTTACTCAAAAATAGAATTTTGCACAAAGTTTGGCCTACATCGTCTGATAGATGAGTTATTACACTAATTTTATGACCCAGAGTGGGCTCAAATTCAATTTTCTTTTCTGTACACCTTTAAAGGTTATACAACTTTTTCATCAAAATGATACATTTTTCAAAAATTATACATCCACAGAATGTCTATAGGGGTGCTGAATAAAAGTATTAATTTTACAGATTTTTTAAAATAGTAGCTATATAAATAGGCTAATTGTTTTATAAATTCTGACGGGTCCAAAATATATAAATATTTATTTATTTATCTGGTTACGTTGGCCAACAGCATTAGTATGTTGATGTCATGTGGGGTTGAGCTCAGGGGCCAGATCCTGATAGCTCTGGAGAAATGGCATCGAGCTAATGCTAATGCTAACTAACGGTCAGCCGGTACTGTAGCGTTTCCGGTGCAGGTGTGATGCTGTGGGTTTGTCGGGTTCGTCTGCAGGTGAGTTAGTGTGAAATGATTCAGATGTGTTTCCAGTCCGCTGTCAACACCAGAGCTGCTGCTCGTTAAATATGGATAGCATAGCTTAGCTTTAGCTACTAGCCGCTCCCTAGGCGTACCTGGCAACCAGAGCGGGCAAGAGCAAGTGCTACACCTACTGGCCGGGAGGCATGAATTTGTAGCTAACACCTTTAACTCAGTCATTGAGATGCTGGGTGGAAAAGATTAAATGAGCCAAATTTGAGATTTAGGAAGTTATGACAGTATTTTTCCATTTGACACTTTACAGACAATTAATAGGGAAGATAATCTGCAGATAAATTAGTGATGAAAATAATTCACAGTTGTGGGCAATATCATTAAAATCAGTCATCATTAAAATCAGTCATCAAGTCATAATATCAAAGAGCTTTTTTGACACGCACAGTAGACAGCAGAGATCCAACTGTGATGGGGTGAATGTACGCAACTTCAGAGAACTACAGACACAACACAACCAGTGGTAACATCTAAAACAAACCGTTGGCATAATGTTTATGCAAATGACTTGTATAATAAAACGCCACCTTGTAGGGGGTATTTCCAGCTGCATGCTGCATATTTCCATGACTCAGTCTCACTAACCTTTCTAAGAAAACAGTTCAGATATGTGGCTATATACAGTAACTAGGTCCAACTCCAGGCCTCATCATACTCGTCTTTTAATGCCAAAAAAAATGGTAACAACAGAAAAGGAAATTTACATTTCTACCATGTCTGTGCCTTTGTATCTTTGGTTTCTAATCTGATTCTGTTTCAGTTGTAAAATAGGAACCTTTAAAAAAGAGACCGGAGTGAAACGATTGTTTTCTATTTATCGTGTGTAGGCTACATTATTTTCAGGATCGTGCATGAAACCGCTCCTGTCTGTTCAGGGGTAAATACAACAAATCATCACTCATGACCACTTAAAAATGAAATATCTGGCAAATGCAAACAGCTGTGAATTATTTAAGCACCCTAAACTAGCCACTGCTTCAAAAAGCTGAAATTTACTTGTTTTGTCTACACACTATGACCATGAGAATATCTGCTCTTTACCAAACAATCCCTGGAAAACTCAAAAAATCAAAATGTCTTTTATTCTATGATAACAGGTTTTTTAGTGACACTGACACCTCCAGTGTAACAGCAAAACATTAGATGTCTCAAACATGACATTTGGTAACTGGTTTGACTTTCAACACTGCACACCCTGATTAACAAGAGGTGCTGTTTGTTTCCACATGACAGTAGGTTGTGTAATTTATAAACAGAGATTGAGGAGGAAGTGTTTTTCAACTGAAAAGACCTACGTATACTAATCCTATTATCCTTGTCCTCTCAGGTATGTCCTTTTCCTTTATACTGTGGCTGAAGACTTATGCAGGTATTCACTGAGTCTACCCATAAGTCAAACCACCTCCTTATTCCTGACCTGGTTCCTCCTTCCTTAAAAGATAAAACAAGCGGAATTTCAAGATTTCACATGATCATTTATTTCCTTGTAATTGTTTTTTTCTTTCCTGTTGACCTTAACTTATAAAGTTCACTTTCAGATACTTTCCCCCATCCAATCTGACAAAGAAACTGAAAACAGTGTTATAAGAACACAACACCTAGTATTACACAAGGGGGTGTTTGAGAAAGCAGGTTTAACAAACTCTGAACTTGGCCCTGAGAACTGAAATGTGAAACTGGAGCTCTGATACAACAATTCCCCATGACAGCGGGTAAATGAAGAGCAAAGGCTCCAAGTTTTAATCCTCTGGAGGTAGAAATATGGGACAATGCACATTTATTTATAAAACCACAGGCTGATGAAAACAGCCCGAGTTGGATGAGAGAAACAACCCTAATTGGTTATTATTATGACTTTTTATTCCATGCTCAGACAGTTAAGACCAAAGTTTATTTACAGATAATTGTAATCTATAGTGCAACTCAGTCACTACCAGTCCATTTGAAGCTGAAAAGACTAGCTGAATACACATTTAGATGTCTAACTTGCTCCACATTCCCTGTTATGTTGTGTTTCAATATGTAAATTCAAAACAAAGTAACCGAGAAGCTTTTAAAAACACTCACCGAGCTCTGACTGGTTTCTGTGAACTCCAACAGCCTCCACCTGTCACCAGAGCTGAATCCAACTGAACACCTGAAGAGGCAGGACAGGAGATGGACAGGATGAATGAAGGTCTGATGAAAGGTTAAGAAATTATGTGATGCATGCAATCATGTCAACATGAACCACAAACTCAGACGCTTCCTACATCTTGTGGCTTTCAATGACATGAGGAAGTTAGCCTGTTTTTTTTTTACGAGCAAAGGGAGGGTATTTTAAGCACGTTGTAACAGGTGCATGTATCTACAGTGGCAAGAAAAACTTTTTGGAATTTCTAAGTTTTCTGCATTAATTGGCCATTTAATGTATCCGATCTACATCTAGGGCACAAGTATAAACAAACACAATGTGCTTAATGCCACACGAACAATTCTAATATTTCATGTCTTCATTGAACCTATCCATTAAATACTCGCAGTGCTGGTGGAAAAAGTAACTGAACCCTTGGATTTACCGTAATAACTGATCACACCTCCTTTGGCAGCAATAACCTCAAGCAATCACTTCCTGTAGCTGCTGATCAGAACTGCACAACACTCAGGAGGAAATTTGGACAATTCGTCCTTACAGAACTGCTTCAGCTCAACCATGTTCTTAGGGTGTATTGTCTGGTGTAAATGGCTCTTTTGAGGTCATTTCATAGCATCCCTATTGGATTCTGGGCTCTGACTGGGTCACTCCCAAAGGTGGATTTTCTTCTCTCTTTTCTAAGGCCACTCTGTTCTAGATTTACTTTAATATTTAGGGTCATTGTCCTGCTGCATCACACAACTTCCACTGAGCTTCAGCTGGTGGACACAGGCTGACATTATCCTGTAGCAGCCACAAACTATGATGCTCCCTCCACCATACTTCACCTTTGAGATGATGTTTACATGCTGGTATGCAGTACCATTTTTACACCATACATACAAAAAAAAAAAAAAAAAACATATATATATATATATATATATATATATATATATATATATATATATATAGATATATATATATATATATTTTAAAAAATACAAAAAAATTAAATCTTAGTTTCATCAGGATCAAGGATTCACATACTCTTTCTTGCCACTGTATTTCACATCGTATGCCTCCAGAGCTTTACAGTGATCAATACAGTCGATGTTTCAGCGCAGCACTGAACCTGACACTTATCTTAATCTTCAAAACTGCAACTCGGTGGAAAGACAGCATCAATATAATTCTGCTGAGAGGATGATATCTGAATCTGAATACACTGACAGAGATTTGTCTTAACATGATTTAAAGCTGCAGAGTTAAAAGTCATCGGTTACTGGAACAGGAAATGCAGCTGTCATAATCTCTGCCTGGAAATCTTAGCCACACCATAGCCTACTGTACCACTCTAAAGTCTTTTCTTTTCTTTTCTTTTCTTGTCTTGCCTTACAGGACACGACAACTTCCTTGTGGCTTGTGTGATAATTATAGCTCGGCACGCAAGTCTAGTGTGTCAATAAATTCCAGTTGAAGCTTTGGCAAAAATGTGTTTCGAGACAATGATAGATTGTCGCCACTCTCTGTATCAAATATTCTGTGGATTATTTTTTGCAATCATTGCTCACACAATGACACATTGGAAAAAACTGTGACATTTACAAATGTGAAATCTCACCAACAAGCCTGAACATGAAAATTATTTTGACTCATAGGGGATATTTTCACATTACATTAGGATAAAACCAAGACATGTTCAGAATATGCAATTTAAGTATTAATTTATTATAATTTAGGCCTATTTTAAGTTTAGGGCTGCAACTTGGTCTGAACAATATTAAGAAAGAGAAAAAACACTGTGAAGTTGCATTATCCAAATTCTTTGATAAAGAGATGAACTGTGCCTCAGTGTACCATAACTGAAACAGTGTGGAGTGATGCTCCAGGCCTTGCCTACAAACCATTTCACATCATGATCACTTTTATGCAGCCAGCAGCAAAAAGTCACATCACCATATTTACTCTTGTGAATAAGCAAAGATTACCTGTTCTAACTCCTATTATAATATCTTCCAAAACAATGGCTTTTTGGGGGGGACAGGTTCAAATAATGATTATTTGTTATTGGAAAAAATTGTCATCACAATTTCCTGTAACTGATTGTAGCATATTTAGCTACATTTGAGAGACAGGTGCCTATGAATATTTAACATTTTTCCTACAAAATAAAGAAAAGAAAAAGATTTGTATATAAATATCAAAATAGTAATAGTAATAAAAAAATAACAATAAAACAAAATAAATGGCGCTAAAGACAGGGAGTGGTTAACCGTCATGACATTACATCATGCTGTGACCCACGAGCACACAAGGAGACTCATTCAGAGCTATACTGTAGCTACTGATCTGAGATCATATTATTTTTACTTTTCATCTGATACTGTCTTTGACAGACCCCCTACATCCCCTACATTGATTTATATTATATTATTATATTAGAAATAACAGCAGCATTTAAATACTGATATAAGTGTCAAATACGTTGTGGATAATGAAGTGTAATGTGGGATTTGAAGCCGGCAGTTGGAGGCATATGTCACAGTGTGTAAAAGACAGACAGACGCGGCTGATTAGCTGCATCATTAGTGTTTAAGCTAGTGAGAGCAGCGTTTCTCCTTCACTCTGCCCCGCCGTGACCGCAGGGGGACAGGACACAAACACCCGTGAAGGACGAAGCGACTTCCACAACAAATGTGATATTTTTACGCTAAAACATGAATGAATGTTTGTTAAATGGCGGTTTACTCACCTTTGTTGCAGGACAGGTCTGTATGCCAGCTGCTGAGCTGCGCAGCTTCTTGTGTCCTTATACGGAGGAGCCTCTACGCTTCCGTAGTGTCGTCATTATCACGTGTTGACTTGCACGGACGGATGTAGTAATTTAGGGGGCTAAAGCAAAGGGCCACCAAAGGGTCATCAAATTGAATTTATCTAGTAATTGTTGTCCATTAGCGAATTTGATTTAACTCTTAAGATGGGTATTCAGTGACAACATCTGACAGAGCTGTGAGGAAAATGTGTTGTCACTGAATTGTATGTGTTCATGAATATTTCAGGTGTAATCTGGATATTGTTAAAGCATGTTTTATATAGCATAGTGTTGTTGCCACACAGTAGGCTACAGGTCACCCAAAGGTCAAAAGAGGTCAAACACTGCACGACCTCCCAGAGTGGAAAGAAAGACAAAAAAAAACATGTGCATGGAGATTTTGATATCCCATGGAAAATTCAGCATACATTTAATATGCACTTTCTTTTACTATGGGTGTGTTGCATATTTAGTGTAAACTCATAGCCTCTAATCCACAGGATGTATCCCCTTGTCTGTCACACATAAGCCTGCTGTGTGGCAACACCATTTACACGCACACAACTTTTGCTGCCTTCATGTGCTGTAGGAGAAATCGGGGTCACTCCTGAAATGTGCCTGACCAAAACAAACTTACTGAAAAAATAGTGTGCTTTGAGGAAACAAGGACAGGGAACAATTATTTTTAGTCAAGGGAAGTCAGGTGTAGGGTCCAAACTAAACCAAATATAATTAACCATGGAGGGGAAGTATCAGGTGAAAGCCACCCTCCCCACTGCAATCATTTTTGGACAGTTCTTGAAATGAACATATTGATTTGAATGCAGCGTTACAGATTCTAGCAAGCAACAAATGTGAAAGGTGAGATAAAGGTGCTAGATAGCATCTGCACCACTGAGAATCCTCACTATGTGTTTGTGGTGTCTCGCCCCACATGTACTGTACAGTAGGTGGCGAAGCACGTCCTGTAATAGCAACACTGTCCCAGATGGTGTCACCTTAGTGCTTTGTGTTCAAATTACTTCCTATCTCAGGAGAGAATTAACCTTCATCTCTGGATGAGAAAACACTTTGTCTCTCTTAAAGCCAACTGAACAGGCAGCAGCACAGATGGTATCTGGTTTGTGAGAAAAGATGTGTGATCAGTCACCATAATATCACATTTTCTCCACTTTAGGCCCCCAGCTTAAACTGAGGGTGAGTTCATGTGCCTGAGCATGTAGGCTGCCATGTAAAAAAGGAAGCCGCACAAAAACATGTCTACAATCTTCAGTGACATTTTAAGTTAAAATTAATTTGTCAAATTCAGGCTTTGAGTTAATCCAAGTCATAATTTGCATTCCTAATTAGTCACTCAAGGTTGAAGTATCCAAAATCTGTAAGCGCTCTCTTCATGTGTTGTTTACAGTCATGACAAGCTTTTATTGTACCACTGTCACAAGAAACCCAGGCACAATATGAGCCCCAAGACTCAAATATATCTAGCCATAAAGGTGCAGAGGTGGAGATCCACTGTATCTAATCTAATAGTGTCACTGGATCTCAATGGTGCACCAAAATAAAAAAAAACATTAAAAAAGTAACTCTGCATAATGTGCTGTTTGATTTATGATAATGTATCTTATAAACTTAACACACTTTGTGGAGCTACTATATACCTTTTGATAAAGCAAAAATAAATGAAATGTAGTGCAATTATAATATACACCCAAATAAAATTAGAAGTAAAGATTATTTCTGATGATTATTATGTACAGTATCATTCTTTGCTTTGTCATTGTGTGTCATGTGTCAACCTCATCATGGGAACGTAAGTAGTAACAACTGACAATCTTATCTGATATTAAACAAAAATAAACATGCATTTGTTTTGTTTTTTCATTGGGTAGATTGTCTAATGCTGACCACAAAATGACGTGAGTTCAAGGTTGAGGAAGTATCATTTCTCACATCACAGATACACTACCTGAGAAACATTTATAGACACTGTGGTCATGTGAATGTCGTTTTTGCAGTGCACTTCATCATTATCAGATATCTTCTTTGTTTTCTGTGCAGCAGCTTGTTCTGCCACTGCACTCCACCCAAGTGACAAATGATTGTGAGAACAGATCTAAATTCCTCATCCCTTTCTCTGCCCTGTCGCTGCATCATTTCATCGCCCTCTTTCTGCTGCTGCCAGCACATTCTCGGCTGCATGTGGTTTGATCCAGAGGGGACAACAACGCTGGAGGGCTTAGCATGGTGTGTGTGTGTGTGTGTGTGTGTGTATGACAGAGAGAGGGAGAGAAAGTATGTGTGCCTCTCCCTTGATTTTTTTTTCTTTTATTAGATCATACATCATCTTAAGAAATCTATGATCCAGTCAATGAGTGAAATTACAGTGGGAATTCAGTAAAACAAATCAATTAGTCAATTTGACATCATATCAATTGTAGCTACTGTAATTCTTTCACAGTAATGTTGGGGTATGCGGTTATCAGAGTTGGTTATCGCGCGATTTGGGCGACACAGGTGCGAGGGTTGGAGCTCAGGCGCATGCTGCCTTCACAGGCTGTTGGAAATCTTGAACTTTTTGACGAGTCGAACATGAACGACCCTGAAAAAGTGACAATGTGATAGTTGTGTTAACAAATAAGACCAGTCAGAGCATTAATTCTCTTGAGTCTTGAGCAATGAATCCACACAACCCAGATATAAATTATTTATATAGCTTAATTAAATCATAATCAAATTAAAACTGCATCAGGGTTTATATGGCTTCCTTTCACCACCAAGTCAGCCCTCTACAATCTTACCAAGTCTGCATCTTGTTGAAAATTTCGCATAGGTCTATATCATTGTCCAGTAGGCAACCTCATTGATCTTTCAAGACCTAAACCTATACTCGTTGATGGGGTGGAAAGTAGGCTATATACAGGTTCTTAGCAGTAGCCTACCAGACTAACAAGCACTCTATTATGAGTTAAAGTAATGCATTCAAAATGTAATAAAGTAAAAAGCTTAGGAAGTAAGTATTAATTATTATTAATATGTAAGAAATATTTCAGTGAAGGACAACTTCTAGATGGATTTCATTTTGACAAATGTATGGGATATGTTTGACCATCATTTCTCGTAACACAAGTAGTGGGAGTGAGACAAAAATGGGTATTGGACATATAAATACCATCACATTGTGTCGTAATGTCTTTTAGAAAGTAGTATGAAAAGTAAGTTGTAAGGTGTGGCAGTGGTGTAAGTCTATAAATGCAAGGTAATGTGTTTGTAAAGTTGAAGGGGAACCTAATTTCATTTTCATTTCATAAAACTGAAAGTAGCCTACAAGTGATGAATATCTTTTAAATAATTAAACCTATACTACAAAAAATTAAAACTGAAATGATAATAAATATGCTAATTAATAAAATGACTGTGATATGGGCGGGTTATTTATTTGGAGAAATAAAATAATAAAAACAGCTTAAGCAGTAACCCTGGGTAAAGCTTAAACCCTGCTGTGGTCCCATAATACAGAGTAATTGTGTCAGCACCATCTGTGCATCATGCATGGTGCAACAAATTGCGTCACATCGTTCCCGTATCTGCCTCTGATGAAAATGCAAATTCGGAAAACTGGGAATTTACGCAGCGAACCTGAATGCAGCAGAGAGAGAGAGAGAGAGAGAGAGAGAGAGAGAGAGAGAGAGAGAGAGAGAGAGAGATTTGTTCATCAGCGCTTTTTCCGTTTTCTGGCCACTCGCTCTGCCTCCTCTGTCGTGTCACTGGAGACAAAAAAAGAAAAAAAGAAAAAAGAGGAAGGAATATGGTTTCATCTGACGCTCCTCCCGTTTCAGCGCTGCTGTAGCGGATCTGTAGTAGGAGCAGGAGGCTGGGGCTCGGTCCGGTACAAACCACCCCTGTATACCTGAAGCAACCACCTTTCCCCCGGTACCACGCAGCCTGCAGGAGCACTACCAGCACAGCGAGGAGACATAAATGGGTGAGACGCGACGCTTATTCTGCTCCTTATTCTGCAGCATGTCCTAAAATAGCCTCCAGCGCCGTTGCGCATCTGGATGGGCAGGAATAAACGCCCGGTCCAGATGCGCGCTGGGCTCAGCCTCTCTCCTTCCTCCCCCTCTCCTCTCCTCTGCTCTGCTCTGCTCTCCTCCCTGCCTCACCTCCCCTTCACGTCGCTTCATACACAGCCGAAGCTGTTCCGTCATCCACCGCACAGACTCGGCGTCTCGCAGTGTTTTCACGCGCTTCCGATGCTTTATTCATGATTAGAAAGCCTGGCGCGTGGGTGTGCAGCGCGGATGCCTGTGCGCGGCTGCGATTTGAGGAAAAAAGCTGCGGATCACATTGATGAGTTGCAGATGTTGACACGTTTACATTCACTCTCTGTTTCTCTCTGTTTGGTCTCTCTCTCTCTTTCTCTTTCTCTCCTCTCTGTGGGATGAAACAGGCCTGACGTGGGACATTTCTTCCTCTCGTGATCGCAGTCGTTTCCCACAGCACTGCGCCGTTGCACACACAAAATGCATGCAAGTGAACTGACTGCAGGTTTGGCGGTCAACTAATCAGTTAGCTAAGAGTTTTATTTAGATGTAATACTTTACAGATGCCATGTAGGGCAGGAGTTGACGCTTCCGTTATTTTCATACTTTTTTTTGTCTGTTTGAGTTCACACTTGTCAGTGATACTCTGTAAAGAAACAACTGATTTGCCAATGTAGTGTATTATCCACCTTACCACACCAATTTGTGTACAGTGAATAACAACAATTGTCTGTAGATCAAGTTGATTCTCCACAATATTGACCAATAGCCTAATTAAGACAGTTCTCAGCTGAAGTCCTAGTTGAATCATTCTAATGATTAATTCATTATGCAACATTTCACAGGGGCTTTTCAATGTATGTCTTGGTCTGAAAACTTGGCTATTGTGTGTTTCAAAGCAGATTGTCAGTATGGGATGGCAATAACTGTGCATGGGTCATGACATTCACACATAGGAACAGTGGTTAATTTCCAAATGTTGTCAGTCTCAGACCATCAGCCTCAAAGTCTACACTCAAAACCAGGCCACTGTATCCAGTTCACCTACTATCTGCTGCAGTTTCAACACAACCACTATTGTGCAGATTAAATTATGGATGCTCATGTGAGGCTGTTCTCCAGTAAAATGCGAGCCCAACCCATGGACCATTTGTGCAGCAGGTTATTAGTTACATTTTGTTGTCAAGCGACATCTAGTGGCTGTAGTTATAAGTCCACATAGGGCAGCCTCCTCCTGGATGGGTCGATAAAGCATAGGCAGGAGTGGATTCAGACATGAAACTAGCAGACCAGTTGTTTGTGCCATCCACGAGTATTAAAGCAGAAGTAAGCGATCCGGTCATTTTGGCTAACTTCTTGTCAGCCGATGGAGTTAGCAGTCCCCGCCCTCGTCCCTACGTCACCACATTCGCGCGCATCCCTTGGCTGCACACACAGAGAGACTTAAGACTTAAGACTTATATTAACACAAAGTTAACCACGTCATTATTATAATAACCAAGTCAACATCATCAAACGTTCAGGAAGTATTTACCTGTATCTACTCTTTCTTAACCCAAAGCCAAGCGCCTGTGCTCAATCCCAATCAAGACATACCTAACTGGCATTTTAGTAACCATGATGATGATCGGTACGCCAGAACTGTTGGGTTTTATGTAGCTTTTGGTAACAGGCAACAAGGGCTCCTTACACGTACTGCTGTTGTTGCATTACTTCAGGAGACACAACTATGGGTGGAGGGTTGAACAACGACATATTTGATTGTCTTGGTTGCAAAACTTGTTGGTCCATGTTGGACTGAGGTCATAGTTTAAGGCGATGTCGTCCAGGACTGTATTTTGCTTGGAGATGTTTCACAACCACTAATTATGATTGCAGGGCTGACACTCTATGGCAGAATAGCTATATTTAATTGCAACAGATTGTGTACCTCATAAAGTGGCCACTGTGTATCGATGCCAAGCAAGACCTTTCCAGTGTTAGTACTGTATATCAAACTGGCCCTGGAGGACTGGCCTTAAAACAGCATGTTTTAATGTGCCTTGCAATCTTTCTTTTCTTTTTATTGTTTTGTTTTTTTGCTTGTTCCTGTAAACAAAGTGAGACATTTAAGACTTGAAGACAAAATATCACTTTTATGCTGCTGTTTCTTCGGTTTCCAAGGAAAAAAACAACGTCAGAGATCTATAAACGTGACCTTCAGTTCCCTTGTACTTTAAAGACAAAGGTTTATTTCAAAGCGTTTGCAGAAACATTCAACAGTTATACAGTGAGGAACAGCTTTGTGTCTCTGTTGCCATTTGTCTCAATAGAAAGGAACACAAATCAGCCAGAGGACCCGTTTCACTTTTCACATCTGAAATTGAAACACTCTCACTCTCTGTCTTGCTTTTGCTTTGCTTTTCGCTGTCTCCACGGCTTCCTCCACCTACACTGCGAGCCCAAAGATGAATACACAAATTCTTATCTGAGGGGTCGTCTAAAGGCATTTTGCCAAAAGACAGTGTTAGACATAGAAGTTTAACACATTATAAGGGACTAACATAAATGAGAAACCTCTTTTTCATGAATTATTTGCATGATGAGCAGAGAATAGTTGAAATTCTCCTTTAATGTGGGAGAATTTGCTGAAGTTTGTGATCTGATCCACAGTTGGAGTGGGTGGCTTTGACTCCCAGTGGGCGCCGGTCCAGCATGAATGTTTTACAGACAGAAACACACAGCTGCTCTTGACATCAGCAGCAGCAGCAGCAGCCACACTGAAACATGCCCACAACTAAACACAGGCTTTACTGGAAACCAGTGAAATGTCAGCATGGCTTTTCAAAGTTAAGTGTCTGTGTGTGTAGTTTCGCCTTATCTAAACTGACCACAGCTGCCCAGGGGGACCCCACCAGCCTGTCTCAGTTCCTCTCTGGCTTTGAGTGTGAATACCTGACCACATTTTGTCTGTAGGCATCATTTTTAGCCTAGTCTTTTCAAGTCATGTGTATCATTTTTAGCCTTGCACTGTAGTCTACCACCAACAGTCAGCTCTAAATTGGTTGAGGGTTTGTGTGTCAGTCCGTTCAAGTGTTATTGTTTAACAATAAGTGACAATTCAGTCATCTAATTTCATCACATTGGAACTTGTGACTGCTTCCTTTGTTGAATAATTGTTTGGTCTCCAAAGTGTCTGTTCACACTTTGCTGAATCCCAAAATAATGCCAACAAAATAGTTTGTTTTACACAAACAAGAGACCAAATTACATTCAGATTAACATCAAAAGACAAACTAAAGCAATGAATCCTCACAGTGAAGCTGTTACTATTCAATGTTTGACATTGTTGATTTTAAAATGACTCAAACAATGAAAAGATTAGCAGAGCAGGTTAATGTCTTTCAGAACAATCCTGGCTAAGGTTAGTTTAACATAACTTGTGAATGCGGAGAGTTTAAATTTAATTTCATAAACTGAACTTTGTTGAACTTGTAAGCTAGTGGCCAGCTAGAAAAGAGGCTATTGATTGAAAAGAGCGATATCGTGCAAACATTACGCCTTTTGGCTTTTTGTTGTACAACATTCATGGCAGTTTCATGGCAATATACTGTCACTTTCCTCTTCTAGTTTGGGCCAAACTTGTTAATCCTCACTGTCAAACAGGTAGCCTATCAATTTTAGCACGAGTCGACCTCCTCCAACTTCTGAGAGATAAGGCTCTTTAGGTGTCAGATGTCGAACTTTTTTTTTTAACCAATATCACTTAGGACTGAACTTATAGGGACTTTACTTAAAACATACTACCAAAGTCACTAAGTGTAACCAAACGAGCCACTGAAGCACAACAATGAGCTCACGCATGCTAATAACATGTCTTCCACGGTATTAGCATACAATTGACATCAGAACATGTAAACTGGATATGGCCTCTGATCACATGCCTCCGCTGGTATTTAAAAAGCATTCTTGTTGTCTTAATTCTGCCTGCATTATGATAAAATCTAAACATGCAATGCAATGCAGTGATGGTGCATCCAAGGTCAAGTAATGCAATGCCACTCTACATTCTCTACTAATACACCCAGGAGAGGGTCATCTGTTGCGGGCTGAGATCCAGTCACAGTGCAAGCCAGACCTCTGATTTGCACAATCCTGTGTGCACTGATGCCTTGAAAAGTTGGAAACCAACATTGTGTTGGACTCACTGTTCTGAAGATGTAAATGTTTAAAATTTGCAAATATAGTTTCATTTTCTAAACTAGGCTCTGTGAATTTCCTCCTTCTGATGAGTGCTGCGGCTTCTCAAAGTGTAATCCATAGTACATTCTTCAGGCTGATTGCTGTTTCCACTGTTTCTGCATCTTTACGCCAGACTGAGCTCCTCTACAGCCCATTTGGTGTTAACTTTGTGTCACTTCTAAACTGCACCCTTCTTTGCGCTCACTGATATGCATTCTGTGCAGGAGCCACAATCTGTCATCTTCTTCGCTGGTGTAGCCTATGTGTTGTTGACTGACGTGAGTGGGTGGGTGGACTGCAGTGTGCTTGTCCTCCTGTTACGCCATTGAGATGTACCGTAATGTGGCTTGCAAGAAAAGCTGCCATAGCCTATTAATTCACTGTACTTCTCTTTCCTGAAGAACCTTCCACTTCCACTCTGTCTCTCTCTCTCCGCTTATCTGCCACTTCCCCACTAAATACCAAATGTGAGAGCAAAAAAAAAAAGAAAAGAGAAAAAAAAATGGTATGTACGCCACGTCACGGCCTTGTCTGCAGCTGATCTCTCAAGTTATCTCAAGCCAGATTCATATCCTCCCCATCTGATCAGCGGGCCAAGTCAGACTACTGCTGCCTGCATACAGTAATCCCTATGTCTGCTGCTAGTCCTCCTACTCCCCCATGATGTAAACTCTCAGCAACTCTGACACACAACTGAAACACAACTGCTTTCATAAAAGTACTGGTCTCATTATCACCGTGGCTCTTTACCTGTCAGTGAGCAAAATTGTAACTTTCTGTGCATCTTCTGCAGTACGTATGTGTGGGAGGGGGGAGATGGTTTTGGGGAGGATGCCAGTGTGTCTGAGTCATAGCTACCCCTTTATGCTGTTGTTCCCATGGTTACCCACCCCTGAAACTCCCCCTCCCCGCCCTACTCCCCTGTTAGCTGCCCACGCAGTTTAGACAAGGATCGGGGCTTGGCGGCCAATATGAATGCATGTGTGTATGTGTGTGTGTGTGTGTGTGTGTGTACTGTAGGGTTAGGGTTAAGAAAATGCACATTCAGCACCTGGTGTTTGTGTTTGTGGTGGTGTGGACATATTTGCATCTGTTCTTTCATGTGCAGTTTTTCAAATAGTGGAAATATTGTATCAGACAAAAGCCTTTTTTTTCACTAATTTAGGTATATTAATATTTTTCAGTTTTAATTTGCAGTTAGTGATGTTTACTGCTAAAGAATACCTCCTCCGTGTCTACCTATGTGTCTTTAAAAAATTCAACATGACGCACATTTACAGAGCACACTGATTCTAAAACTACCAAATCATAGTGATGTAATACTCACAAGTCTGGGTTTCTCTTTATAGATGAATTTCAGTCTTTGCTGCTGTTTTAAAAGGTGTCATGCTCCTCTAAATGAACCTCAACACTTCCTGCTTTACATTAAATCTCATACAGTGAATCAAAGCCAAACAGCAGGTTCCTATTCTGTCCTATCAAAGAGTTTGTCTAACAAAATGTCAAGATGGATTTTATTCTCGCTCAATTTTTTGTCCATTGCGGAAATGATTTTATCCAAGGCAACTTGTAAGTGAGGGACAATACTAAAGCTTCAGAGCAGCAGTAGACCTTGGTGTACTGAGCATTATGTGTACTACTGTATTCATCCTGTTGTCTGAATACTGTGTACCTTGGACAAGGACTTGAAGCAACAAAATACACCGTCAAACTTGAATAGTTTTATGCACATCATCTTCAACAGCTACTCAGGTTCACTGACAGTAGATGGAAAGATAAAAAAAAAAGAAAAGTGCAGTTAAATACGAGTGGAATTTGCAGGAAGTATTTTTTATGTGATGACTCAAAATCATATGACCAAACACATCATTTGTACTGGCCCTTTAGAGTGACACTTTGAAGCATCTTGTGACCTGATGTAGCTCTGTCAGCGGGATGACAAAATGTGTCTCCGCCCTGCAACATTGACTGTGAAATATCACTGTGAGAGAAAAAGCAATTGGTTTCTTGATGTAACAACAGTGTGGTAAATGTTTGGTTAATTTTAGGAACAAAAACAACCGGGTTGGGTTAAAGAAAACATGATGGCTTGGGTTCATTCTCTTGTGGCCCATGCAGACAAAACAAAAATGTTCCATACAAACACCTCAGTCAGAATAAACAGGCCCAAACTGAAACCTTTTAATAAATAAGGAAAGAACAAATAATTTAACCTTATTACTTTATGGCTGTGGTCCTTCTGCGGTGGTCTTCTTCTTGTTTCTTGAATGTTTTCATGTTGACCTAAATGTATTTCTCAGTGGAGAGTTGGAACAAATTCTTAGATGAAAACTCTTGGCTGATAAAGATGATGATAAAGATGAATAGTTAAAGGCCAGTACAAGCTGTATGCATCACTTTTGTGCATACCCCATCGATTAAAAGTGTTGATGCATGAAAACACCAGACCGTAGTAAATCACACTCCATGTTAACAGCGGACCCGAAATGACCCAGGATGATTGTGGAGGAACACATGCATGTAGCCACAGCCCTTGACAGGAGCTGCATCATAGCAATTACAAGGGGTTATTTTTTTCTCTCTATGTTTTCTCTGCTGTCGACTGCTGGGATTGTGGATTTACAAGAGCTTCAGTCAATGTCGCTTTTACAAGACAAGAGGTTATAATGCTCCCTCTGAACAGTGCTATGTCTTTAGGGCAGATTGTAAGATACAGATGTCATCAGAAAGTGATGAGGAGGGCCAAGGCTAGCTGGTTGGCATGCTAACTTGAGTAGAAACAAGGATGTGTTGGAGATACACATTAAAGAGGAACTATGCAAGATTATTACCTTAACTTTTATTGCTACATTTTTACCTTAATTAAACAGCTTTGGAGTGATTGTAATGGTTAAATAAATGGAGGCTCCCTGTCTTCCACCCAGTGTCTCTTGGCTGAAATCCCAGTTCTCTTCTTGGTGGCACCGCAAAATAAATGTGCCCCGTAACCCATAATCTCTTTGTTTATGACAGATAAGACTACACAAATATACACATCGTAACATTATATATGATAAATAACGTTGTCCACTGCTAAAGGTCGCTCTCTCGCCAGCTTTGTTGTAAACAAATGCACATGGCCGGGAGGAGGGTTAGCAAAACAGTGGAAAAGCAACCTGACTTGCATAGTTCCCCTTTAACGTTGGCTTTCCAGGTTTTGGTGGATGAAAGACTCATGTTTTATGCTGAACTCTAGAGTATTTCTTTTAGACTTTTAACAGCAGCTAATGCTAACGTTGGCTCTGAAGCAGTAGCAAAACGTACATAGCTCCAAGAAGGTTTGGAGTAATTGTGATGATACTTACAGGGTGAATGGAGGCCCTCTGCCCTCCACCAAGCGTAATCTTGTTAAACTCTTGTTTATGACAGATACTGTAAGACTACACAATATCGTAAAGTGTATAGATCCCCTTTAACTCTCGGGTGGAAATGGAAAATGAACAGCATCCCAGATTCTGTCACTCGGTAACATCACATGATTTGCTCCTTTTCTCCGGTAATCACTTTACCCACGAGATGGGCTAACAAGCCCTCCAACCTAAACAACCAACTATAAGCCGTTTGGTCAGTGTTTCCAGAAATACTGCACCTACAGCACCACATGTACAGTAATGGACCACTGCATCTGTCAAATTGCTGCAGCCACTATAGATATCACCAGAGAAAACTTAACTATGGGTCACAAATTCACTGCTGAACGAGCGACCTTTGGGTTCGACAGTCTCAGGCAGTCCTATCACTTGACACACATGAGCATGTTTTGTTTTGGGGCTATCTCTGAAACTGGTGCTGTCGTTCTGCTTGGCAGGAGAGTCTGGTTTTATATGAGGAAGGAAATGCATTCAGCGTGTTCATGTTGTTAGACTTCAAGGAAACACACCATGTGTTTTTATGAGAAACGCCGAATGTAAACACAACTTTATTTGTGTACAAGAAACTCTCTTGGCACCTTTGATTGGAGAGTGAAAACAGTCTTCCTGTTCAAGAGCAAATCTCCAAGCTGCAGCGTGGTGATTATATTATTATGACTATATTGTTGTACAGTTGGATGGGGAAAATTACATTATAATGAATTTGCCATTTGAGCTACCCTCCTTTGAGGATCTTTCCAGCCTTTAAATGCATGTTTGCAAGCTGGCCAGTTTTGAATCTGGCTGTTTTAATTGCCAAAATGAAACACTCAACAGAATCAGAGCTGCACTACAGAGAAATTCAACACATTTTTTTCTAGCCACAGTATTCCGGCCAGAGTAAACAGCGTTAACACCAGCTGTTCACTTCCAGTTTGAGTCAAAAAAGTAAAACTATGCATGATGATCAAAATGAAAACCACAGAGTTAATTTGGAACAAAGAGGAAACCACAGCACTATTTGACCTTTTATCCTGTTGTGACACACTAACCCCGTCTTTCTCCTCCTCCTCTCTCTGTGTCTCCTCACCTCTGTGCGCAGTGGAGGCCGTGGTGGAGTTCGACTATGAGGCTCAGCAGGACGATGAGTTGAGCCTGACGGTGGGTGACATCATCGTGAACATACGGCGGGACGATGGAGGATGGTGGGAGGGAGAGCTGGGTGGACGAAGGGGGCTCTTCCCGGATAACTTTGTCAGGGTGAGTAATCACAGACCCCACACACAACCATCCCCCTCCCCAGCCCCAGCCCCCACCCCATTCTCTCTCAGCATTCTCACTCTCTCACACGCTTCATAAACCCACAGGAGGTTCTGCACAGCAGCAAAGTAAACATTCAGCTAACAGCCTGTCACTGCGGCACTGGCTCGCTTTTTGGGTCTCGGTGTGTTTTCTTGCTCTATTTTAGTTTTAGTATTGTTTTATAAGGTGAGACAGAGTTTAAGGATCAAATCAAATCAGACTAAGAAATTAGATTGTATTGTGGTTGAATTTTGCGTTCAGTGTTTGATATTAGATTAAGGTGAGGATGAGGTTATTGTGAGGGCAGAGAGAAACCCGCCGATTAAAGCTGCAGGTGATTAAGTCAGTGGTGCCCCAATTTTATTCTGTCATCTCCCCATTGACACCAAATGAAACATGTCATGCCGTTTTCAAACAGTAACAAACCAGGAAAATGATGCTGAAGTCAAAATATGACACACATAGGTGATGAATTAGTCAAAAAAACCAACATAAAATGCCTCAGTAAGGTGTTTCAAGGAAGATGTGGTGACGGAAGCAAAGTGTTAAATTTATGAACTGCACCAGAATTGTTAGGAAGGTGATTGGTGGGTGTACACGGCTCTGTCACAATGGACCAGTGTCCACACTGAGACTCCAGGCTGTGGTAGGAAAAACACTTTGTTAGTGTTAGTTTGACTTATTGGACGTGGGGTAGTCATGTATAGTCAGCATATTAGGTGTGACCAAGAGTAAAACAACATCTAGCTCTTCCTCATTCACTCAACTAACTTTTGGTTGCAGTGTAATACAGTGGTACACTGTAAGGGCACTAGTGCGTGGGAATACAGTAGTAGTGGTTGAGAAAAAATGCAGTACCAAAGAAAAATACTGCTGTGACAAGAAGATAAACCACACAACATTTTCTATATGACACACACTTTTAACCAGATATTGGACCGTGTTTCCGTGGGCGTCCTTTAAAGGTCTTAAATGGTTTTTTAATGCTCTGGCTCCATGCAGAGCAGCACATCGCTCTGTTGATATATTGTGTCCCCTGCTGCTTCTGGTGCTGGATAAGACTGGTTAGACCCCAAGTCTAACACAATCTATGTTTTCAAGATCGGGGAAAGATTGTGGTTTTTTCATCAACACAATCAATTCTCAACTATCTGCTCCCCATGGCCATGTGTTCTGAGTAAACAGGACCATAAATGTGTTGCGTGGGAGCATTGTGCAGATAATGTTCAATATCAGCTTATTTGCGACTTGCGAAATACTGTATGTAAGTGAACAGCCTTTACATGCTGTTATGTATCAGTTGCGTTGTTCACATACTATTCGATGGTACCGCATGCAACATGTTTTAAGTATACTGATGGATTAAGTGTTATGGGGCATTCACATTAGCGCGCACCAAAAGTTCAAATAGGTTGAACTTCGACCCGGGCTGCTTTGACCCCTTCGTGGGGGCGGCCAGATGTTATCAACCACTGCTTGATGTGAAAGCTGGAGGGAAGACTAATGAGTTGTAGCTGTGTTTCTGAATCCCCACACATTTACAATACGCCAAACAGACCCCAGATCAGACCAGACAGGAATGTGAAGGGTACAGCTACACTGTTTTAGTCTGCCAAAATCAATGCAACATGATCTGTGATGCAACCAGAGAAGACAACTAGAATAAAAGCCAATCATTTCTCAGACATAACACTGATTTGAAAGGATTTTACTGACTACTTTAAATGTAATTAAGAGCAGCTCGCGCAACCCAACCCTCAGAGTAACGTAAATCGTTTAGGTTCGTTTCAGGGCGGAGCAGAGTCAGTCGATGCCTTTGATATGTACAGCAACAATATAATGTGTCTGCTTTGATGAGAAGAGGGAAGTATCCTGTTCACTGTTCCATCAGGGGAAGTAGAAAAGTGTTACAAGCCAAGGGCGGCTGAGTGCTAAACAAAAGAAGTCCATCTGTTGTCAGGTGGTTTATTTGTGCTGACTGAATGTCACAGCTCTCATTCACTGTCAGAGAGCCGAACAATGGGCCCATGAAGGCTGTGTGTGTGTATGTGTCTGTGTGAATTTGTGTGTGAGAAAGAAACAGAGGGAGACTGTGAGTAATGCAGTAATACCAAACTGGTATGTCACAAGACTGCAGTTATGGGAATCAGCGACATCAAGCTTTGCAGTGCTGATTAATGTGTGTGCGTGTGTGTCTGTGTGTGTGTCTGTGTGCATGCATTTGTGGGAAGTGAGAGGTGAGGACAGACAAGATAAAAAAAGGCGGCAGGAAGTGATGGTATGTGAGCAGCTCCCCCTCAGCGGTGCCTGGCTGTTTTAGTGGAGGTCAATGAATTAACATTCTCTAAAAGAAAAGATGCATTTTGGTCGGTCCTGGCTGGAGGGAAGTCGGGTGAACACACTGCTGATTCTGATGGTGAATTTGGTTGGGTAATTTATCAAAAGCAATCATCCAACCAATTAGCTAATCTAAAAAAAAACCACAGTTGCAAGGGAAATGTTCAGTTTCGTGTGAATAACCACACAGACAAAGTGTTAAACCCACCAACTTAGAAGTATTGGCAGTGTCAGGGCTGTAGCTAATTATTTTTTATAATCATTTATCCTGCTGAGTACTTAAATTAATTCAAAACGTTATAAAAAATAATAGAAAAATCCCTTTACAATCTCCTAAATCTCAAATTTACATCAGGTGAAGTTGCTTTGCTGCAGTGCAAAACCAAAAGATATCCAGTTTGCAATGAAAGACTGCTCAATAAACAACCAATCCTCACATGTCCGACCAGTGTTTCTGCTTAGAAAGTGACTTAAATGATTAATACATTCTAAAAATACTCATATATAAGCCGTTTAAGATGACTATGTGACTGCACTTCCGAGAAAAATAGTCGAGATGTGAGCGAGTTCCTCCTGAATGTCCCTACAGAGCAATATTGTGAGCCGAGGTGGATGACATCCTGTTTGTGGGGACTGCTGCTAGTAGTCATCTGACCTCTGTGAATTAGACAAACAGGTATTGCAAATCAGCTTCACATGCTCTGATATGACATTAAATGCTCCGCGAGTCAAGGTCAGCATTCTTTCTTCACGGTTCAAAGGAGCAACTAGATTTGCCGCTAGTCCCTGTCTGAGAAGTGAAGTCGTCACATTTTCTCTGAAAAGCTGCTTGAATTAGCAAATGTATTCTTTATTTGAGCTTGGTCATAAGACAACTTCCCTTTACATTTAAGATAAGGCTGCAACTTACAGTTCTTTTCATGGTGATAACAGTCAGTGTTTAGTCTGTAAAATGTTAGAAAATACTGCAAAAATGTCCAAAACACAAGGATACTTTCACATCTGAGAACATGAAACTAGCAGTTTTGTTCAAAACGATAAAAAAAACAAATAAAAAATAGCGGTAATGCCCTATCAGCTTCCCTAAGTGGTTTCTTACTATATTAGTGACCGTGAATAATGTTGTGCAATAAGGGCTGTGCTTATGAGAAGAAGGGAATTAAGTTTTTGCACCACTGTGCTTCCGTATTTCACAATTTTTTGTGTGTGTTTTTTTATAAGCATAAGGTCACTCTATTTCCTTCTTCTTGTTTTCTCTCTATGCCATTGAGTTGCATTTTTTTAAACTTCTTTTTTACAATGCCATCAGGACTAATATGTCCTACACAGGAGATGTGAGCTGCTGCATTGCAGTGTGTTTTGCATTGTCTGTGATGAGGGAAGAGAGAGAAAAAAGAAAAAAAAAGGTCAGAGGTCTGGCGAGAGGGGCCGAGCAGAGCGATGTTTAGCATTAAAGCAGTGCAGTGTAAACTACGCACTCGCTGTCGGGCTTGTACACAGCGCGCAGACAAACACGCTGTGCTGTGTACATAATGCAGGTGTTTCCTGTTCAGATATGATGAATCACGTTGTCTTCCTCCCCTCATTTCAGCTGGGTTTCCTTTAACTCTGCGTTACCTCCATATCCCCACAGGAGGAATTGCAGCATGAATGCAATCCAAGTAGTAACAAAGGCCTCCAAGAACCGAGCAGTTGTCTTTTTTTTCCCCCTCTGTAAAACCACACAACCATCCGTCTCTGGCTCCAAAATCATGTGTATTAGTCTTGTAAACATGCAGACTGAGTATGTATTTTATATTTCCATGTCTTCAGAATTAATGTGGTGTCTTTTTACATGAAACAAAAAGGCAAACAGCTAGTAAACACCGCCTCTACTCATGTGAAAGAGGAAGCTCGAGGCTAGCGAATACTTCTGTGGGTTTTTGTGTAGGTTGGTCTGTGCAGTGTGGAGTCTCCGAGCTCAAAGTGTTGTGTTGTTCTTTTTGTCTGTGTGTGAGTTTCTGAATGAATCTAAGTGTGTCTATATCTTGTTTGTGCAGTATATAGAGTGCAGAACAGTGTATAGAGTCAAAGCTTCTGCACTCTGCACTGGAGAATCAATGACTGCTTTCCTGCTTTTACATTAGTGCCGCATTAGCCTACTTAACACACTGCAAACAGCAAAGGTCGAGAAAAGGTGACTTCAGTGGACAGAAGTAATACAACTTTATTGCAGATAGATAAATAGATAGATAGATAGATAGATAGATAGATTATAGTCATTTTGTGTCTCCTTAAGTTTGCATCTCTTAGTGGTCATTTTGCGCCTCTTTGTGGACATTTTGCATGATTATGTGTGTCTTTGTTAATTCCTAGAACGTTATTTTCAGGAACTAAAAGGTTCCTGTGGCCCATTGTTGTCTGCGTTTCCACCGGGGCCGAAAGTCCCGGGGAGATTATGCAAATCATTACTCAAGTAAACGTAGCCTATAGTCTTAAATTCACACGTACAAGAAGAAAGATTTCGCCTCAAATACATATTATTTTGATTATGCATGCTGAAAAACAGGGATCTAGAAGCAGTAAATTACTCTGGAAAAATACTCCTTTTTAAAAGTAGTAGGCTACTGTTCTGATTACTTTATTTCAGAAGTGCACATTATTAGTTACTCCTTTCTCTCAACAAAACAAAAAGACAGAACAACCTCTAGCAGGATGCGGAGCGGGGTGACGCTGTAGCCCAGGACGAGTGCTCAAGCGTTTGATGTGCAGTGACTGGAATAACGGCGTTATAAAATAACAACGTTACTAACGGCGCTACTTTTTTCAGTAACAAGTAATCCAAAAAGTTACTGTTTCCCCCGTTATAACACTATTACCGTTACGGACAATAAAATGTGCCATTACTCGCCGTTACTTGACTCAAGAAGTCCCGTCACATTAATACACCTGTTAAAGTGTACGGTACACATTTTTTGGGTCCATCACCTTGTTGGAAAAAAAGCCATTGATCTGGAACTAACCGACTCTGCAACTGTGCATAGGAATACTGAATACTTTATTTTAAAAAATGACGTAATGGTTACTTTTTCTGGTAATTAGTTATTATTAAAAATGTAGTATTTTTTATTTTTTACTCATTTTTTAAAGTAACATGCCCAATACTGTTGATGTGTCATTGACTTGTAACAGGGAGAATGGCTCCGGCCATTGACACAATGCACCTGACTAGCCATGTAACTTCATGTGCCACTTAATGACAACACATTAAGACCTCTGGCCCAGTTATAAGAAGCTCGCTTGGTCTCAGTATATTAGTCATAGCAGAGGTAGCAAAGCGTTCAAAGAGGATGTTGTGGCAGGAAGAGAAGAAGAGAAGAGGGTAGCTGAGGGACTGGGCAAGATTCAGTCTTGGACTGGTTTTTACTTGTTGGCAAGAGCTCAGAGAAAAGACAGGATGCACAGAACTGGGCATCTTTTTTGCTGGACAAGAAAGTGATGTGTTTGCCGTTTACGTGGGCTTTGTTGCCTTTGCCGGTTATGTAGGCTTCAGCTTGTCAGCAAATGCTCATATATCACTGTCTGTGAGTGGGATTCTTAATGTAACTTGTATTCACAGCATTACTGTATAAGGGAATTACACTCCACAACTGTAGGGGGACCCAGAGAGCAAAATAAACCCACATCCTCCACAGTAGGAGGCTTAGGTCAGTGGTTCCCAAGCTGTGGGGCGGGGTCACCTGGAGGGCAGCAGAGGAGAGCTCACAAATCATTGTGGTGGAAAAAAAGAAAAATATAGACAGTGATTTTAAATGTCTTCAAACTAAATGGGTTGGAAAAGGTTGGGAAACATTGTCTTACATTTGAATCTGCCACCTCCTGTAGGCAGATGACTGCACTTACCCCAAATCTGATTTCAGGCCTTGGACCGTGAATCTCTTTTGTGCTGAATGAGTTTGTAATTCATGCCAGTTTATATCAGGATCACACTTTTACTCCAGCTTCATGTCCAGTGTCCATCCTTTCTTTCTTTGTATCGCTCCTAAAATGGCTCTTAGCCTGAAGTGAGTTGTTGTCTAGGAAACGTCTCTTCTCGTTGCTATATTTTTGGATCTCCGTGGCTCATTATAGCTTTCACGCCACACCAGGCCATACACAACTAGAGTGTGTGTGTAAGTGTGTGTAAGTGTGTGTGTGTGTGTGTGTGTTTGAGGGACTGGATTCTGTGAGTCAGTGTACCCGGGCCCGTCTGCTTCACTGAGCTGCGTTCGCCACAGGGCCAGGGCTTATGAAACAGCGTCATGATGAATGTGGTGGGGAGATGCGAACCGTCATGTCTAGTTTTTCTGCGACTCTGTGTGCGAACGTCTCAATGTGTGTGTGTGTGTGTGTTGTGTGTCTCCCCGTCTGTTGTCCCCCCCTCCTCCCCATCTGCCTGGTTGTTGATTCTTCTGTCGCTCGGTGTGTTTGTCTGCCTGCCTGTCTCTCCCAGCTTCTCCTGATCAGTTTCGCATGCTGTCTTGTGATTCTTTCATCCAAGTGAAAGTCATGGGGACCGAGAGTTAGTTAGCGGAGGGAGAAGTTGCAGCTGTGAGGTTGCCTGTTTGAGGTTTGTGTGTTTGTGTTGTGTACACAAAGGTTCAGGAGCCCGTTGCTGGTCGTATGCAGGTAAACAACGAGGGTCATCTGGGATACAGACAGCAGCTCTGCAGCTCTGCACAGGGCTGATAAACACATTTGCATGATTTGCATTTATGAACAAGTTTATTGCATTATACATAAGCTCATAACTTTATCTTTTTTTTTCTTTTTTTGGTGGGGGGGGGGCTTTAACCTTTAACTGATAGGATAGCTGTAGAGAGACAGGAAATGGGGGGACAGAGAGAGAGGAAATGACATGCAGCAAAGGGCTGCTGGTGGAATCAAACCAGGGCCACTGCAGCGAGGACTATAGCCCCGTACTCATCCGCAGACCTTATCTGGATAATTATTCTATTTTGCTACAACTAGTGTCTAAAGACGGGTTCCATTGTTCGAGTCTATCTCAATATAATACACACTTTATGTTGAAAAGGTTATTTGAGTCTGAGTTAGACAAGATGCTGCTGAGCTGCGGAGGAAGCAACAAAGATACTCAGAGGATACTGATCTAATCTGTCCAATTTGTCTATGAGGGCCTCATATTAGCTTATGAAGGATTCACTTATGAGTGATCTAATATTAAAAGGAAGTCGATATTTTAATTTTAAATTCACATTGACATTACAGTGGAATGTTAAGGTGTTATGGTGTTGTGAATGGATGAGTGTGGATGAATGTTGATAATTCAACATTTTGGCAATTTGGCCCATTGTCATAATCCCTATAGTCATAGCAGTAGGTTTGTTACCTTTAATTGTCGGTGCAAGCTATTTTTAGAATGGCAGAGCAGAGCCGCTAGCTCCAACAACTCCAAAACGAGGTAAATTCATGTAAAACCACTGATGCGCGTTCCCGTCGGGGGCAGTTTTCCAGCAAGCAGTCTCTGCATTTGCCTCGAAAACAACTCCATCTCGTAACGTTCTGTTATTATCTCATAGCGTGGTGAATATGCAGGTTACAACTTGTCCACGACAGTGTTTTGGAGTTGTTGGATTGTGTATTTGATGAGTTTGATGAGGGAAACCAAGAAATTCCATTAGCCTTCGTAGCGTAGCTCTGAGCAGCTCGCAGCTCTGCTCTGCCGTTCTAAAAACAGCTTGCACCAACAATTAAAGGTAACGAACCTACTCCTAAAACTATAGGGATTATGGCAAAGGGCCAACTTGCCAAAATGTTGAACTATTGCTTCAAGCCTCAGAGATCATTAAGGACAGAATAAGTATTCACACACTGTGGTTTGTGATCATCACCTTGAGCTCAGGTCACAGCTGCTGGGCGTTGACACACAGGACAGTTGGTAGAGCACAGATGTTTTATAGAGTGATGAATGTCCAATAAAGATTTTATGTGTTTAACTTGTCCTTCTACTTCAGTATGATTGAAGATACTGACACCTGAACTCAGCGTGTCCTCTCTGCCGCTGATTCATAACATTGGTGAACATCACTGTGTCGGACATATTGAAGCCATTTTTCTGGGAACAGCAATTGTTGTGACACTAACAGCTCAGCCCCAGAGTGTGTGACTGAAAGTGGGTGATAGCAGAAACAATGAGTGTGTAACACGACACTGACAAAGAAACTGTCAACTACAGAGGTCATGAACAGGCTCATACACACCTGGTACATCTGAGTATTCTCATTCATCTTCACACCCGGTCTTTAAAGAGCTTAAATAATGTTGTAAGGGTGCAGTCTTATTAAGTTCACTGTTTTTACTAATGTCCCTTCAATCTTACTTTGCCTGCATTTCATCACCTGAACCTGTCATCCCAACTTTTCCCAACACCCTTCCTCTTCTCCTCTAATAATCTCCTCCTTCTGTTTCTCTAGGAGATAAAGAAAGAGGCGAAGAGGGATGCAGGACAGACCAGCTTGATCAGGTCTGACCTCGCAAATGGCAGGGCCAGCCCCGTGTCCGACCCCGGCGTACGGCCAGGAAGGAAAGGTACACAGCTCTCATACATGGACAGTTGGACACATAGTCATACATTCACACATCATGGTCATTAGGCAGCTTTAAGTCTTCAGGCTCAAACATAGATCCTATTAGTGTGAGGAAGGATTGGGGTCAAGCATTCCTCACCCTTGCACCGCATGTTTTACACATACTACACACTAACGATACACACGTGCTCAGGGGTGGGGTCAAAGGAGCGGCATGGGATAAGTGACTGTTAACATGTCTGGATGGGAAGTCATTCGGTCGATTGCAAGGAGATGCAAAATGACAACAACGTGACTGAATGGCTAAGAGACACAACAGAACTACACAGAGATCAGCCCCAACTGTAAGCACTTTTAAGTCCAGGTTAAAAACATTTCTCTTTTCATATGGCTGAGCTCTTTTTAAGAACTTTAAACTTTACCTATTTTCTTTTATTTTACTTTTTTATTCTTCTTTGCTCCTGTTTTTAACTCTGTGTTTTTTGTTTTTGTTTTTATGCTGTTTCATGCTGTTCTTTAAAAAAAATGTTTTGTCTTTATGTAAAGCACATTGAGTTGCCTTGGTATGAAATGTGCTATATAAATACTACAACAACTACATGGTGATGCAAAATCAGCACAGAGAGACATAGAACAACCACAAAGACCCCCAAAATTATCAGAGACACAACATCAATAAAATAGAGTCATAGACAAAGACAAAAAGATACAAAACAACCTCATATGACACAGAGTATCAACACTAACTTCTTCTAGGGAGCTGGGGGACCCAGGTGTATCTAAGAGCCTGTTAACTATATTATTTTTAAGAAGATTTGTAGCTATTTATTGACATGATATCATATGTGACTCAGTTCTGTTATTTAATGCACAAAATATGATTCATTATAGTTAGAGTCAAGAACCAGAGCTTAATATTGAGTTTCTAATCCATCCTTGTACATAACCCCATATGGCAGCATATACATAAGCTATGCCTTAAAAATTAAGATGAAGACTGACACCTGGTGGACAAAGAAGAAAGTGCAGAGTGGTGTGTCTCAGGCCTCTAGCTGCTGTGGAATGAGTCAAGAGTAATGAGCAGGATAATGGGTGTAAGACAAACAACTGCAAGGGCCGCGCCAGGCAGTTTGATGTCAACGCTGGTGACACGGTCCTCCAATCAAAAGGTCAAAGGTCAGCACGCTTCAGCCATGAGGGCTTTTAATATGTCAGTGAGCACCTGCTCACTCACTGTGAAGTCATGGATCATCGGGAAGTGTGTGAGCTAAATGTGTCACATGTAAGACATAAATATGTTTCTAAGTGCTCTTGTTGTGTGTGTGTGTGTGTCTGTGTGTGTGTGTGTGTGTGTGTGTGTGTGTGTGTGTGTGTGTGTGCAGGAGGAGATCAAATCCGTAAGCGAAGGTGTAAAGCTGCTTTCAGCTACGTGCCTCAGCATGAAGATGAACTTGAATTGAAAATAGGAGATGTCATTGAGATCATAGCAGAGGTAAGACTGATCCCACTCAAAATGGACCCGTCAGTCACACACAAACACAAACACACACACACCTTTAAGCCCAGTGTGTAAAATCATCCTCAAATCATCAAATAAATTGGAACTGGCATCACACAGCACGTCCACTAGAGGACACTGATATGTTTATATCTTTGTGTAAATGTTTTAAAATTTGATATGATCAGATAAGAAGACTGTGAAACTACATAGTATTTTACAGTGTTAGTACTAAATATATTCTTAAATATGTATTCTTTTTAATTTAATATCTTTATCTTCTCAGCTATATTGTAAATGAGGTTACTCCTCAATATATCTCTGATCTATCTATCTATATCTCCGTTTAAATAAAGGTTATGAAATATTCTTTTCCTATTGATTGACTATCTCTTTGTATTTGTTTTAATTCTATAGTTATATCCCTGGTATCAACAGTTTTGGTTATTGGTTATTATAGAAATAATGAGTTTTCAGATCATGGATTGAAATGAAAACAAGATATAAACAACAGAAGAAAGAAAATCAGGACAAGGTCATTTCAGTTCTTGACAACCCACTTATATTTGTGCTGATATTATAGCTCCAGTTGCCTCTAAGTCACCTGGCTTTCCCCTAAGGGCTGGTTTAACCTAAAAAAACAACAACGCTGTATTCAGTAGACATGAAGCTTTTTGTATCACTGATTTTGGGGTCCGAGTGTGTATATCTGTATGTAAAGTGTGGTTCTTTGTGTAAACATGATTTCCCTGTGTGTTGGTGTGTGTTCAGGTGGAGGAGGGATGGTGGGAGGGGGTTCTTAATGGGAAGACGGGAATGTTTCCCTCCAATTTCACCAGAGATGTCCAGGCCGAGTCCGACACGCCCTCTGTGGACACGCCCACCTCGCAGGAGGACCTCCGTAGCAACCGCACCAGTGAGTCTCAGCCAATCAGATCATGGGAAACCATCCACACCACAAGTAGCTATGGCTCGCATTGATGTTGATATACGGATTTTCATAGACATGCAAATAATAAAACAAATCAAAACTTCTGTTCTTCTGAATCTACTTTTTCAGAGGTATTTAAACAAACTAATATGCAGTGTGTTTTGTGTGTGTGTGTGTGTAGGTAAGGACAGCCCAGGCAGTGAAAGTGATGGGGGAGACAGTCGCTCAGAAACGGGGTCTGGAGAAATCCAGCCCAAGAAGGTAACCAGATCTAATCAAAAGGTAACAGGACATAATGTTAATACATGATGCTACAGTATAATGTCTTCACACACCTCATCCTCTTCATTCATTCCCACTGTTCTACTCTTGCATCTAACAGAACAACGATCTGGTCTTTAAAAGTTGAATATTTATTCCTGTAAGGTGTGATCACGCAGCATCAGATGCTGTGGGAAAAGGTCCAGCTCAGTTCCTTAGTTGCACAAAAACAGGAAGAGGACGCTGTCCTTTCAGCAAAAAAATGAAAAAAACAAACCTCTCTGGTGTGAGACAGAGGTTATGAATCATCCAGTCATATGTGCTCACAGCTGTGAGTGCTGAGGCTCACATATCATTGTTTGTGGCCTTTACAAATTGATGATCTCTAGATTTTAAACTGTTACTCCTTGTGGATTTCAACAGTATCTTAGTTTTACAAGAAAAATAAAGCATTGACGTCACCAAGTGCACCCATTTATATGCTCAAAGTTTTCCTAATATAGTTTTTAAATAGCGTTTAGAAGTCCAATATTTCCCTCAGTGATGACTGGAGACCAAGACTTACATTTGTCAGCTGGCTGGAAACATGACTGCAAATAAAAACCGATGCTCCAGATTTGCTGGATGTACAAAAATATTCTTTGCCATATCATCTTAAAAGGTGTTATACCGGTATGTTACTGTTGTGTTTCCAGTTTATTTATTATTTATTTACCTTTATTTTACCAAGAAGTCCCATTGAGATCAGAAATCTCTTTTGCAAGGGAGACTGGGCCACGGTAGCAGCCATATCAAATCAGCACATAAAAGATACGATAAACGACAAAACAAAATGTCAGCTACACAGACACAGTGGCCACTCTAAGAGAAGAATGGCATTCCTCCCTCCCTGAATTATTTATGATGCTCTTAAAATCATTTATGGATATAAATGTTCTTAGTTTAAGTAAATTATTCCAGGACCATGGTGCATTGCAGAAAAATTATGTTTTGCCAAGGTCTGTCCTGGCCCGAGGAACACTCAAGAGCAACCACTTGGATGTACGCAGATGGTAGCTACTAGAGCTGACAGAGAGAAGGGTACTGAGGTATTTTGGGAGTTTACCCAACAGAGTTTTGTAGATGAATACGAACCAGTGCTGTTGTCTATGAATAGTCAGTGATGTCCAGCCAATGAAATCAGAATGCAGTGATGATTTGGAGAGGAGTGAAACATGATTTATTTCTAAAATAAAAGCCAATTTGAGTTTCTTGACTAGGTCATGTATATTAAATGAGAGCTTTTCATCAATCCATAATTCCAGTCCAAATACTTATAGGAGGACACCCTTTCAATCAATACCATCAGATGTAAACATTTTTGACCCTTAAACTCTCTTTATAATGACTGAAATGCAGTCTGAAGTTATTATATTGAGGGAGCAGATGTATATATGATTGAGTCATCTGCATACAGAAGCAAATTATAGTTGATTTGTGCTGCCCCCTACTGAACAGTCCACTGCAAAAACAGTTAATGTAGGGTTAGGGTCAGAACTTACAGAACAGTCACAAAAGGAGCCTGAAGCGGAAGCGAGAAAACAGAGAAGTGGATTTGGTTACAGTTGTGGTCTGAGATGCTCTATTAATAAAAATATCCAGTATGTATATTTTCCAAGTTGTGTTGTGGACTATCTGTGTGAAAACTACAAGACAGTCTGGTTTGAAGACATCATGGACACCAGCCCAGTGAGAACAACTAGATTAGATTGAGCGAAGAGCATGTTCCAGGTCAAGGACTCCTAAGAACTGAACTGTACCTTGTCTTATCAGACCAGATTCAGACTATAAGAAGCCTGTGCCACCAGGCCGTAGGTACAAGGAATGTTGGGTGTTTGTCATATTGTGTCTCTCAGTAAATCCCAGTTGCTGCTGAATGTGTTCTTGTTCCCATCGTCCCTGAGTCCGAGTGTTAGTCAGCTTAGAAAACTACAACAGTTATGACTGTTTGATTCGCTTTGAATTAAATAAAACAGCTATTAATTCAAGCTGACTCCAGCCACATGCCAACTTTGTGAATCAAGACACAAAGTTTCAGAGCTACATTTTAATCATATCATATATATTATTCATAAGAACCAGGGCAGCAGCAGGGTCCAATATGTTGCACGGCCATGTTTGTTTCTACAGTAGCCCAAAATGGACAAATGGCCACCGTAGGTGCTCTGACATGTTTGTGAAAGGAAGTGTGAGGGAAGGGCTGGTGGTTACTTTATGCAACCTCACTGATGCCAGTGAATCCGTCACACTGGTCCTTTAAACCTATTGACAATGATGGTTTGATGTTCAAAACAAGGTTTTTAATGGATTGTTCCTTTTAAATATCACTTTGAGTTACAAGTTAATGTTTTATCCACCCTGCAGGTCCGAGGGTTTGGCTTTGGCGACATCTTCAAAGACCAGCCCATCAAGCTCAGACCTCGCTCCATGGAAATTGACTCAGAAATGGACAAGGTGAGTCACAAACACGCACACACACACACACACACACACACACACACGTTGTTCTATAGATAGATAGATAGATAGATAGATAGATAGATAGATAGATAGATAGATAGATAGATAGATAGATATACTTTATTGATCCCAAGCTGGGAAATTACATACATTATACATTATTATGTCCATGTGCGGACCCTTGGACGTAAAAGGGACCCTAACCTAAACTTAATCCTAAATGTAGCCTTTAATCCAAGTCTTAACCCTTAACTCACAGTGCTTTGAAGGTCTCTCTCTCTCTCGCTCTCTCCCACACACACACACACACACCCACACGCATACATGTCTCTCTTTATAGATTTTCTGATACAATGATCATTTATATTCTAAGTTGTGAGGGAAGGAAGTTCCAGCCGTGGCTCCTCCCCTTCCTCTGTTTCAGTTTTACAGCACAGGAAGTGGTGTATGTTGACACACACACACACACACACACACACACACACACACACACACACACACACACACACACACACACACACACACACACCCCCACACACACACACACACACATCCTGCAGGGATTTGACAAGCAAAGCAGAACTGAGAGCTCCACTGGGCAGACAGAGAGAGAGAGAGAGAGAGAGAGAGAGGAGGGGAGGTGATACAGTTTTTCACTGACGCTCACATATTCACACACACACACACACAGTCTCCAGCTGCCCGCGCTGATGTAGCAACGCTTCGTCTGTCTGTCTCAGCTTAACTGAAACCAGAGGAGAGGACGGTAGAGTTGAGTTTTGTGTTTCTCTTTCTCCATTCTTGCTCTATTTCCATTAAGGTTTTGTTTTTTTCGCTATAATTCTGTTATTTCATCCTCTGCCCTCTTCTCTTATCCTCAGCTTTTCTCTGTGCTGAACGTGCACCGTTTGACATCTGAGTGTTATGAATGTTGTGGTTTCGCTCTGAGCTCAGAAGGTGACTCGTAGGTTTTGTAAATGGTGCGGTTGGTGTTGTTTGGCTTTCAGTGGCAGCTTTTTGTGTAGTTTTCATGTTTGAATTACAAAGAAAATGGAGGAAAAACACATCTGTGAAGGGCTTTATGTCTGGTGATGGTTAAAATACAATTCTAGAGGCTCTTTCACTCTGCCTGTTGAGGGGAAACATTACATTTTTGATATTTATTTGTCTTGAAAAATGTCTGTATTTTTAAATTAAAGGGCAAGTCCACCAAAAATAGTTTTGTAGCCTATCTGTTGATCTTGATTTTTAATTTTTTTGGGGGTGGTTAAAATAAATATATAATCAATTTTAAGGATCTGATATCAAGGGGTCACCAAAATTGTTAATGGTCTTTGCTAATCCAGATACTGTCGGTTTCATTATGAGAACTTTTAAAACACTCAAATGAAGACGTTTGAGAACAGTGGTGGGAAGCAGTTTTAAACCACGTTACATTATACTTCTACTTCACTACATCTCAGAGGGAAATGTGCTTTACCACATTTATCTGATATTGTAAGTGATGCAACACGCAGGATTCATACGTCTGTGAGTTAACAACAGTTATGCAAAAAGTTTCATTCAATATTTGTCCAAAAACTGGATGAAACAAACCTCCAAGAAATACAATATAATCTTTTGCATACAGAACTCTGTTTATTCTTCTTTCTCTTCTCATTAATCATCTCTTAACCCCAGATATATCTGAATCTTATCTTTGGAAACCACCAGACTGAAATACCTATAGTAACAGCAGTTGAAATTAGCTACACCTCCAGCACTAACAGTAAAATGCTGCTTCTACATTGACGAATCCGTATTAATAATAAATAATACAACTGATCAGAATATGTATTTCCAAGCCTACGTTTCTACATTACTAAGTACTGATACTTTGAACATTTCCTTATAGGACTTTGAATGCCTGACTTAATTGTATTGGTATTTTGTGTAGTAAAGTATCTGAATATTTCTTCTGCATTCGTGTAAAAGGCAGAAATTGTAAACCAGAAACCACAAGGTGTTTGGAAATGTGGTTTTTTCATGTTTTGTAATTTTGGTGAACTAACCCTTTAATGCAATACGCATAAGTCACAATTGTCAAATTATGTTTAGAAGAGAAAAACCTTCTTCAGTATGATGCATCTGTAAACCCAGGCTAACCACACCCTCTAAGAGGCCAAATGGCACTAAGGTCTGACACACTGGTTAATTAAATAGGCCTTTAAAAACTATACTGGTTGTCAAACTGTCTCTCTTTTGTAGTTGTTGTGGACATACGAGAGTGTGTGTGTGTGTGTGTGTGTGTGTGTGTGCGCTTGTTCCTAAGGATGTTTGTCAGCCTGTCCTGCTGAGCGGGAGGCTGTTATGTTGCTTTATGTTGAGACAAGTCTCTCTGCTCCCTAATGAGGCTCTGGAGGAGGTGACAGTCTCCATCCGGGATCAGGGAGGGGGATGCTGAGTCACTGGAAGCCACGTCAACTTTATAATTGAAGTGAAATGGAAGGTCGGAGGCTCATACATGGGTGAAGTCCCAGTGTGCAGCTGCTGCAAGGTTGGGTGTACTGCTACACAGATGTACAAAATGATTGAACGCTAGGTGAACAAGGTTTCTAGATAAATGACAATGATTCTGGGGGTGGGGGGCTTTTTTTATATGCCCGTGTTCAGTGTCTATGAGCAACAAAAGGAGAAGTGTGGAGTGTTTCCTCCAGATCTTATGTCTTTGTGGTGAGTCAGAGTCATCCAGCCTCGAGTTTACACTGAGCATACATTGTTATGTTAGGCTGGGTAGTGGCTCTTTAAGGCAAAACATACTTTACCACTTAATGCATTAATAAATCATGCATTTTTTACTAGCTTTTGAAGTGCCCTGCTGACAGGAAGTAGTTTGGATCATGCAAATTGCCTGGCAGATTACCAACGTGTAGAAAAGATCAATATCTCATCCTCTGTTCCTGTCTGTTCTCTTTTCTTTATCTGGTGCTCCAATTATGTTGTTTATTAATTAATGGTAATTTCATACTTGATGTGAATTCTGTTTCTGGTCATCACCACTGACTGTCCAAACTTCACCTAATCGATGAATGTGGGTCTATTCAACGTGACCAAAAGGGACTTAGTTTGTATTATGGGATTTCCATTCTGAATACAATAAATGTCCCAGTCAGAACAATGAATTGTTATATCCGTAGGTAGTTATTTGGATATGATACCAACCATGTGATAATGAAAAGATCTGTACACAGTGTACTTGTGTGGTGGGACTTTTTTTTAGGTTATTTTTGTGTTGATGGTTTAACAATGTGAATAGGAAAGATAAGAGTGACTGTTTGGTAAAGAGGAATGTTGAAGTTCTGTCTGCCCATCACTCAGGAAACTGTTGTGAAATGTCGTCTGTGCCTTCGGAGGACACTTCCTGACGTCTGAGAAAATCTGAGTAATGAAGCAATATGGGAAACGTAGGATACAGTGTTTCAGAGCCTCACACACGTCTTCGACTGACTTTGACCTTTCTTTCTTTTCTTTTAAAAAAAAAAATCATCTCTTGTGATCCCCCCCAATCTCAAATAGCCAACGACTTGGCTATAGCAAGATACTTCAGGTTTTAGGAACATCATATACAATTTTTGTGATCGACAATGTCGTAGTTTCCTGTGTTTTAATATCATGTTCAAAAGGACAGACACCTTTAGTAGTATTTATAAACAGTACACGGGAGTGGTGCAACACATCGGCATAACAGCATGACACCATGCACATTGTACCCCTGTTTGAATTTCCTGCCTCTGGTCACACTTTCTTCATGCAGATGGAGTGTTGGTTTACAGTGACGCGCTAAAACAACAGGATGTACAGTAGACGCAGCTGTGTTGGTTCTGTTGTGTGTCTACGAACGTTCAAACACTTTCTTTTTTTTTTTGCAAGTGAGAGTTGTGAAATTTGTTTAAATGTCTGACCCCCAGAAATAGTCGTCATCACTCTATCGGTATCAATAAACGTATTGGTCAATCTGCGCCGCCTCTATACTGCAGCATGTGATGTTGCAATGATGTCTCAATGCTTGTGGCACCACATGGGTCTCATTAGGGAGGGAGGGGAGAGGAAAGGAAGGGTGTAGAGAGAGAGGAGAGAAGCTAGTGGGGGTGGTGGGTGGTGGTGGTGGTTGGGACTTTTTTTTTTTTTTTCTCAGCCTGAACAGAACAGAGCTGTGTGTGTGTTCGGGACAGACCGGGTCCTGTTAATAACAGTGTATCTGTGTGTGTGAGTGAGTGTGTATGTGTGTGTGTGTGTGTGTGTATTTTCCTGGGGAAGAGCCACCCCGGTTCCACAAACACCATCTAGGGATCCACTCCAGCCGGGAAACAACGGCTCCTTTAACAACCTGTACCGCACGAGCATGCAAACACACACACACACACACACACACACACACACACACACCACGTACACACATACACACTTCATCCTCAAGTCAGCTCACTTGGCTTTTATGCTAAATCCAATTTCACCCTCTCTAATTAGCTGGTTAGCTCAGAGCCCGAGGGACGCTGATGCTCACTGGAGAGAAGTGATGATTTCAATTGTTTTTGTGACGATCTATTTCTGTTTGTGAATCAGAATTTTGTTTTTTGTTTTTTACCCTTTTGTTTTTGAATTAAGTTCAGTTTTGCTTAATTCTATTTGGCTAGTTTCCCTTCTTTTGCATTATTTTATATTGAATGTCTTGGCAGCATCATCACTCCAGGGCTAGCAATGATATCTGGCAGTTCACCATTTTGGTGAAGACTGAAGTATGTTAACAACTGGATGGTTTGCTATAAAATACCATGCAAATACTTGTGGTTCCAAAAGGCTGAATCCATTTAGGAAGCATGCTTCATTTCCCTGATGACACTTGGTTCAATAATAATGGCAGAAGGGGACAGTACAGATTTGATTGGATCTCATCATACATCCTTCAAGGCCTCCATTTAAGCATAACCTAAATGGTTAACTGATGATTTCCTAAAGCTAATAACAATTAACAGTTTGGGAGTGAGTCAAAGTATCTTAGAAACAGTGTATAAGAGCCTGGTGGAAAGTATTTTATCATTTAATATGATCATGTGGTATGGAAACCTGAATATTAAAGGGAGAAACAAACTGCAGAAAATAGTGAACTTGGCCTCTAAGATTTTAGGGAAGCCACAGAAACATTTGAGCTGATCTTTATGATGAATTAATTAGAAGTAAAGCTGAGGAGATGATTAATGACACCTCTCATCCCATGTACAGAGAGTTTGAGCTTTTGCCTTCAGGGAAGCAGTATAGACTACCGATGGCAAGGAAGAACCTATACAAAAAGTCCCTTCCCCCAGAAGCTGTCAACGCAATAAATAAGACCAGAATGCGGTAGCTAGGTACCCTGTTTACTCCAGTTTTTTCCTTTGCTGAGGGTTTCCCTGCACAGCAGGTTCTTTGAATAAGGCAGGTCTTAGACCCACAATTGTAAACTTGTTTTTATTGTGTCACTATGTGTTCTGTTGTTGTGAGACATGTCTATGGTGGTGAAACCAAAGAGGAATTTCCACTCTGTGGATAATAAAGTTTTCGTAATCGTAATCATAATCGTAATTCAATGTGGATTATACATTTGTCCTCTGGCTTTATTGAAAATACAAAAGACATTGTGGGTGTCTGTACCGTCTGATGTGTGATGGCTGCTGAAGGTGTTTGTCAGGAGGTTGTTTGGTGTTTCGATGTTATTTTATCGTTTGATGGTGGAAAGAGTAAGAAAGTTGATTTGGGTTCATAACTCTTGTGTGTCCAGTACAATCCAATGTTACGCAAAATTATGACTAGATATCAAGCGATATACAGCTTAAAATTGTTCAGTCTTTTGTATTTGAACAGCTGTGATAACTGTTTTCATTAAAGTTGCTCATATTTTTTAAGGGAATTAATGTTTTGAAAAAACTGCATGCTTAGCTCTGTGATCCCCTGAGGCTATGTTATCTATGAAAGAAGTCATCTTATTTCTTAAAAGGCCATTTGAGGTGGTGTATACTTTTGCGATACTCAATTGCTTCTAGAGCTATTTGAAATTCTCACACGTTTCCCTTTCATTTCCACCAAAACGACATCATAAAACTCTCTAGAGAGACTGCTGAAAGCTCAGGAAATCCCAAACTGAAACAGAGCGACTGCAGGTTTAAGGGTAACCAACCATGCATGAGGTTTGATTTAAATGTGTGTGAGGGTCTCAAGGTTTCTCAAGGTCTCCACCTGCTCATCCACCTGTTCATCATTTAGGTCAACGAGGGGAAAGTGGCGGGTGTTGCCCCTGAAACCATGAAGACTGAGCCTGACAGCAAAGCCAAAGGTAAGAAGTGTGTGTGAAATACAGTACGTGTGACATTACACACAGTTATACATTTATACAGCTGTATGTATTAGCTCTGATTTGTTCCAGAATAATTTAACTATATTTTTATCCATGCCCCACATGGAATGTAATTTCCTGCCTTTCATGTAAAAGACTTCCTTCCATTCTAACATTGTATTATTTGTTATTGTCGCTATATTGTAACAGAGTCCTGACAAAACACTGTTTTGAAAATACTTCCTTGTTGTTGGTGTGTTCAAGTGCTTGAAGAAAGCTCAGATTCCCAAGATTTAGGAGTTGGGAATGAAGAGCATTGCACTGACCTAGTCCACTGGATGAGAGACAATAAGCAAACGTGGAAATTATTTAAATAACAATGTGGATTTGATGGTTTCTTGGCACATATGATTTGTAGGTAATGGGCTAAAGCATGCTTACTCCAGTAGCCTACAATGTGACTCCACATTCAAAAGCTAATATGAATGTGTCCAATTTGCCTACCAGAGTATTTCTTCCCCCTTTTCTCCTTTTCTGAACTCTCCCTCTCATGATAACTGTATTTACTGTAAACTGTGGTGACCAGTGTGTTCAGCTTATTCCATTTTGGTAACACAACAACTTTTGGCGTGAAAATCTTCTTAATTCAGTCTGCCCTTCTGAAGGGCACCATCTGGGTATTTTTCACATGACCTTTGCTTGCAGAAACATCTCTCACAGAACAAATTATACCTCATAAAAACTTCTACCTCTTGTTATCGTTTAGTTTATGGCCTGTCTGACTTCATATATCATTTATTTGGCTGTCAGGGCGGGAGCAGTGTAAAGTTCTCTTTCCGTATGAAGGACAAAATGAAGACGAGCTGACGATCAAAGAGGGAGAGATCATCAACATCATCACCAAGGTGAGAAGAGAACGTATCTGTGTGTGTCACTTGTAGGTGGGTGTGTCTAACTGGTTGTTTGCATCCTGTGGGTTTGGACTTGTTTGTTCTGGTTAGAAGAAAACATCATTTGCATCCACAAACAATAAATACAAAACATAACTTATCTCTGTATCTTTTGTCCAGGAGTGTGCAGATGCCGGCTGGTGGATGGGGGAGATCGGGGGAAGGCAAGGGGTCTTCCCAGACAACTTTGTCAAGCTGCTAGAAGCTGAGAAAGAGGTTATTTTTGGCATCTTGACACAAGTAAAAAGCTGTGTATTTACTGTGACGTCTGAAGGCTAAAAAGTCTCAAAGACGTGACAGATATCTGAGGTGGTTTTGTAATGTTTCTGCACCTGTGTGTGTTTCCAGAGACCAAAGAAACCGCCTCCTCCCAGCGCCCCCTCAGCTAAACACACTGCAGGTAACACCTAACATTTTCTTCTTTGTCCTTGTATGTTGTGAAAGAGAGAAAAAGAGACAGATGAAAACAAAAGAAATCAAACCTTAAATTCTGACCTGTAGAGAAAAAGTCTGAGGTCAAGAAGGTTCCTCCTGAGCGGCCTGAACATCTGCCCCAGAGAGACCAGGATCGAGGTACGGTTTAACCCACTTCGGCCTCACTCGGCTGCTTCGACTCACTTCTGCCTGCAGCATCTCGCAACTTCCTACTGATCTGTTCAGCTGGCAAGGAGCAAATCAACCAACTAACACGCTTAATGATTAATAATTCATCTCTACATCTGCTGGAGTTTCCTTCTCAGAGCGAAACGGGACGACGGTGCTGTTTTTCAGTTGCAGAAATGGAGCTAAACAAGCAGTAGGTTCGTGTGAAGGGTGAATGTTGAAACGAGGGCAGATGGAAAAACACTTTCCGTTTGTTTGCCCCCTGTTGCAAAGCGAAGAATCAAAAGCTTTGATTGAAGAAATGGTGCCGACAACAGTCTTTGTGCAACAGGAAGACACGGGCATTGTGGTTTTAATCAAATGCATCAGTGCTGCTGGCTGCTGCTGTAAAACAAAAGCCTCTTACCCCTCAGTACACCCAAGTCATACATATCAGTTTCTTATTTTTTATTATTTAAATATAGTTTTTCTTTAATTTTCAAGTATATTTCAAATTAATAAAGAAAATTTAAAACAAAAAGGTAGAATGATGAAACAAGGGGGCAACAGCAGTCATGAGTCTCAGTCTATGACGTTTCATCAGTGTATGAATAAACAAGTGGAAACAAAAGGAAAAAAAACTCCCATCAATGCCTCTTTTAAATATAATAACTAAGACCAACAGCTTTATCTGCTTTGCCCGCCGATGTGCTCATTAGCAGCAGGTCAAGGTGTGTTTTTGGTACCGAGCTCTTACAGTTTACTCAACAATGTTATCTAAAAAAGCTACGCAAACACACAATACTCTTATTTGCAAAACAGTATCATAAAGATAATATATCAAAATTTAACATTTTATTGCCATTCATATACAGTAATCTATTGCTGTTATGTTATGCAGTTTTTAAATACATTCAGTAAAAATGTGTGATTAGTTAGCAGCCTTACTGCAGTGGTTCCCAACCTTTTTTGGCTTGTGACATCACAAATTTCTGTCCATCACGTGACGGCCGCCAGTCAAGATGCGCCAACTCAGATATTTTTATATGCTGCATTTTATTTGAACTCTTTATATTCAAGAATGTGAAAGTAAAGAATACAGTTTTTTAAAGACTTTGTGTGGTGTTTTTAATCGTAATTTTAAAAAGAAAAATAATTAGCTAAAAAAAAAAAGAAAGAAAATTATCAGTAATTTTTTTCATCAAGTACTAGACATTTCAGGCGACCCCATTTGATTTCCAGGCGAATTCACGCGGGGTCCCGACCCCAAGGTTGAAAAACACTGCCTTACTGTATATTTAGTGGAAGTTCTAAAACCCCATATTGACAAAAAACAGTCAAATCTAGACAGTATCTTTGCAAAATCTAACTTTTCACATCAGGAGACGGAAACTCATGAAACCAAAACAGACATAACAATACTAAATCCTACTGCTGCCAACATCCTGATCACCTTTGTCCACTTTAAACCTCTGATGTTTTTCTTAGCTTCTTCCTCTCCTGCTCTTGCAGCTTTGAGCAACCTCAGACCTCTCTTCTTCCTCTTCTTCTTTCTGTTCTTATTCTCTTGCAATTCTCTAACATCTTTATTCGACCGGCTTTAGTCCTATTGAATCAAATTAATCATTTTTTGCTGCTGCTGCTGCTCGTCTCTTCATCACTATTCTCCTTCGACCTTGCCCTCACCTTATTATGAATGTCTGTGCGTGAAAGTTTTACCTGTGTGTACAGTATTTATGTCTTGTAAACCTGTTTCAGTGATTATCTGTGTGTTTTGTATTATTTTGTATGTATGTGTGTGTGTATGTGTATATATGGGTGTGTAGGTGAAGAGGTGAAGGTTGGAGACATCCCCAAGCCCTCCCTCCCGTCTCTCCTTCCCAAGAAACCCCTCCCCCCAAAGACAAGCTCCTCCTCCTCCTCCCAACCCCCGCGGCGTCCTGA